>NC_143549.1:81450000-81600000 GCF_054136105.1 Typopeltis vanoorti
GTTTTCTTCGAAGTATGCTATACACACCTCAGTCGCCTTTTTCTGTATAAATCATAGAATGATAATGCAGAATTCTTCGAATTTTGACTCATTGAAAATTATAGAAATCAAGTTCTTGTTCTGTTTCTTGTTTTCAAAGTTCTTACTCCTGAAATATAACACACTTTTAAGGGCTGGAGAAAGTGACGCCACCAAAAATTCCAGGAATTTGAGAAGATTATTTCTAATTTTTTTAATGAGAAAAGAGTATTATTAAAATAATAAAAAAAGTGTATCTATAAGAAAAATTTAAATTAATTATGCAAATAAAAATTTTCCTTAAAATACTTATATTTTTATTTTTATAATACACCTTTTTTTTCACAACATAAAGGAAGGATATCTTTTAGAAAAAAAGGATAAAAAATTTTGGAGTGGGAGCAGAGAATACCCTTGGAGGGTAATGGATGGCAATGCTGTAGCCAATGAAGTTCTAACTGAGGCTCGGCTATTGCTGTTACCCTCCTGCCATGATCAGAGCTTTAATAGCTCAATAACACCTTATCCCTACACTGTTCTCTACAGATAACGGGGAAGATGAAAAGCATTCTTGCTTCGCCCCTTTAAGCCAGTCCTGATAAGGATAAAATTAATTTTGAGCCATGGTCATAGCTCAAAATTCTAATTTAATTTAAGTTTTTACTAAACTTCTTGACAAACGTTTTCCCAATTATTGCAGGCTTAATGTTTGAAATAGACGATCTTATCGAGTGTATTTAAATTCATTATGGTATAAAAATGCACTAATTAAAAATAAACATCGAGCTGTTTTGATAGATTAGACGGATGTATTCATAGATAAAATAAAGAAAAGAGGAAATACATATGAATCAAAGAAGGAAGGGGATTAAGTTAAAGTAGACATTATAGATAAAAAAAAAAAGACCTTTATAAGTGGGTCAGATAGAAAACTGAACTATATTTGGAGTTTTTACAGCAAAGTTTTAGTAATAAACTATCTTCAATTATAAAGCATAGCTGGACTTCGATGACAATGATAAATGTTTAACAAATTCCAGGTGTTCGACCGGAGGTTAGTTGAAACCAACGGTGAATCATTATAGCAGTAAGCAATTTAAGGCGATGTAGACGTATAGCCGCAGCACTCCTAGTTCATAGTCGGTGGTTATTACGTCACACACTACTAAACGGACCAATAGCCTGCAAATGTGGGGCAAAGCAGGCAGCTGAGACTTTTCCCAGATGAGCTCTTAAATAACCCCTTACTTCGCTTAGATGGTAAATGGGGAGGTTAGTGAAACGGCTCTCTCTTTCATCGAATGACATAGTTCGCAGGCTTTCGCTCAGCTAACACACATTAGCGAAGAAAGTGCCGGAGAACAAAGACACAGTCCAATTCCTGCTCACGAAAAAAAAAAAAGAAGAAAAAATAAAAAACCCACTGCCAAGGCCGGTGTGTGTTTTTTTTTTTATACTAGTGGCATGAGCTAACGCTGTACTCTTTCCCGCCTAACGCATGTACACCGTCCTGCCAAGCACTCGACGCCCCTTCAAGCATTGTTAGAGGTTGATGAGCAGACGCCTGTTATAAAACTCGCGCTTGCGCACCGACATAAGATCGTCACGTGCTAATCGTTTTTTCTCACAAAGGGAACTGATTATGGATTAAGCCTAAAAGAATGCGAGGAAACAACATCGGGGAAGATTTCTTTTTCTTCCATAGCGTATTTTCAACTGGTAACCTTAAGTGTGTTGTGAGTGGCGAAATGAGAAGTATAGGAGCGTGCACTTGGAAAGGAGGAAGGTGGTTGTGAAGCTGATAATGGGAATTGGCATCCATCCAAGACTGTGCTGGATAAGGTCTATCAATGCTACGCATACGAAAGGAAGCGATGGGTGTCATAGAAAGTTGGTTATAAAGTTTTTCTGGTTTTAAGATCGTGCTATGGATTTGATTTGGTGGATTGTATTTCTGTTCGTTATTGCCATTTCAACAGTTACATGTGTTTTCTGTGAGGTAAAATAGTCATCTTCCTCATCTCCGATGGTAAACAAAAGTAAGTACTAAAATACAATCTTGTTTTGCTCAAACTGTAGCAGTCTCTCAAATACGTAACTATCAAATGTAACTGTAAACATATGATGTCACAGTGTTTATTAATCTAATCTTTTACGAAACGACATCTATGCCCTTTGCACAAATTATTAAATAACAGTAGTTTATATAATCCGCAAAATCAGTAAGTTTGTGCTTTTTGTTGCGTCAACGTATTTAAATAACAAAACCTAATTATTTCTTGTTCTTTTTTACAATAGAGCTTTTTAACAAACGTAATTTTATTCAATAAAAAGATTAATAACATTAATTGGCATGACTGTTGATGCGAGATCGATGAAATCAACAATGGAAGTAATATCACGTGGCCCACGTGTTGGTTGAAGCAATCGACATTTTATATGCTCCAAGCTAACAACTAAATAACGGTGATAACAGCTGTTGATAGGCTAACTTTTGGCTTTAATTATTATAGTCTATATCATCATATTAAGATATTACGCATTTAGAATCACATGAACGGTGACATTTATGCAAATGAAACTTTAGTCAGGTAAAACCAATTTTTATATGTTTATTTAAGGAAGATAAAAAAAAAAAGTTAACTGCTTATACATGTTTTTGTAATATCACACATCTACTTTCTCTGTAAGAAGTAAAAAATATTATAGCGAAAAATCAGTAAACTGTTTTTATATACCAATGAAAGAAATATTTGCGATATGACTATTAAATATTTTCTTTAACATAGTTTTTTTTCAGCAAACAAAATTCCTGATAATCATCGCACGTGTTCAAGTAGCTGTTTTTTTTTGCGCATGCGTGGTTGATGGTTTTTTTTTTTTTTCATCCTTTATCAGATTACAGGCAGAGAAATAAACAGCAAAAAAAGAATCGCACCAAATGATATCTTCAACTCGTTAGGCACAAGTAATGAGAAATAAGGTACATGTAAAAGGATCGTGTAATATAACTACAATTAAAAATTACTGTTAAGGATGAATAATGTATTTCAAGAACAGACTTTATATTATTTATTTGTTCGTTTATATGGGAAGTATCAAATATTTGAGTGACTTCCGGTCTGTTATTAGGCCTATTAGCAACTCTTCCTACATTACTATGGAAACCTTACGGATCGCCAATGGACACCGAACAGCCGCGTGTACAAAACTTCATGTACAGGTAAATTCTGAAAGCAGTTGTTGACATTGAACTTGAGTCCCCTTTAGATAATAACATGGAAGCAGGCCAAGAGCAGCAGAACTTCCCTATAGTTTCTGCGTGTCTGTAGTTTTATACAAAAACCCTGTCGGCTGTCACGTGGATGATATACATGTTCGCCTTTTCGTGTTTTGTTCTTTTAACATGTTAACAATCGCTGTACTTTTATTTTGGTGATAAAATAACAGTTATCGGTGCAATGTGACATTTCCCCTCTTGGCTTGCGTCGAATCTAATTTGATGAGGATAAGGCTTTTTTTTTTTTTTTTTTTTTTTTTTCGTGTGTTATGTTACTGAAAATATTGTAAATAATAAAACAAATATTGCGTTACGAATTCTTATATTATTATCAAGAAAGGCTGCTTTCTTCGTTATGCAATTAAATTTTCCTTCTGGGAGAAATATATAATGAGAAGAAAAATACCGTCTAACATTCAGATAATTGTATGATAACCCTAAATTTTGGAAGAGAAGTAACTGCAGCTAATACATTCCTTTGGAGAAAGAACACGACTAATACGGTCCGTGAAAGGCTAGTGATTTATACCGCATACGCAGGTACGGTACACAATATAAAAAAAAAAAAAAACGGGGGTCGCAGATACAAACACGTGAAAAATGTAAACATAAAATGCGGAAAAAAGAAATGAATTACATATAATCTTAGTTCACCCACTGTACTGATGTACTACTGGTTTATATAATAATAAATATTTATTATTATTTTTTTGTGAATGGAAGTCACATAATGAAAATCTATTGTTATAACCTTATTCTAATATTAAAATATAAAAAAGTTAAAGGTGTATCTAATATCCTTAAATTATTTTAAAATCTAAAATTAATAATTCTATAATTTTTATATATTAAATTTAAATAATTATTTTAAAAGAAAATTATATAAACTTTAAGAAAATAAAATGAATTTTAACTTGTAAACTGTGGGTAGAAATGTTGAGTTATATATTCAAACACAGTTTAAATGTGCCGCGTGTTTGAATATCCTTAAACTAAAAACACTTACTAATAAGGATTACTAATTTTAGAAGACGACACGTAAATTCATTGAATATAATAATTCATTAGATTCATATGTACTTCAAGAGAAAGGTTAGTAAGAAAACTATAATCCAACCATTACGGTTGGATTATAGTTTTCCTTAAATCTACAAGACACGAATACACATCCACCTCCGAGAGTAGTTTAATTAATAGTATTGCTCTTGATAAAATTTCGAATATTATTTAATATTAAATGCTTCAATTTTTAGCCTCGGATATTGCAAACAGTTTTGTGGAAAATGCAGCAGTAGTAGCGATTGCGAAACAGTTGCTGGATAACTGAAAACAACTCATATGTGCACACTTTTATCGGTGTATTAAGCGCATAATACGTGCGTATCAAGCACAGAATCGTTATAAGCGGCGGGGGAAGGGGATGGAAAGTTGTTTGAAGGAGCTCATTCTGGGTTACTATTAATAGTGAAAAGTACAGTACTACAAAATGAATTCTTTGCATGGATTAAAACTATTAAACGATGTAATGCATGTATATATAAACTGATATTTTATATTTATGCATAGAATTTATTTCATTTTTTATTAGAAATAGTAATGTAATTATATTTATCTTAGTAAAACCTGAAAATATTTGAAATAAATTTAAAAACATTTGAAAATTTTTAGAATATATTAATAACCCTTTTTTAAAAACATATAAATAATATATTTAAATGTAGTTTGATGAAATCATTCGCATTTGGTGTAATTTTTTGCAAGAAGTTGAAAAAAAGTTGCAAGAAAGACAAATGATCAACATAACGTTCAAGAGTATTATTTAATTTTTTTTCCCATTCGAATATCATTAAAGAATGCAGTGACGAAAATGATAGTTCATTTAAAGCCTATTTTTCAGGCGATTGTTAAATGAAAGACGACTGCATTGGGTGCCTCTCAAGCAAGATATTGTACTTCGAGTTGCGAATGTAAAGAGCAGCAGATACTTGAGACTAGATAATGGCATAAGTTAAATATAGAACGTTGAAATGCGGATGGGTCACCTTTACTCTCCGTTAGGGTCATGGTCTTTACCGACTACAAACGAGAGGCCCACCGTGTAAGATTGCACGATCATTTCCTTGTTTGTCCGCTACGTAATTCAATACAGTCGTGATAAGACGTTTTCGTTGTGGTTAAAATTCATTGGGCAAGCAGTATTTGCCTTTCTTTACCTGAGTTTAATAGGATAAACGATTAATTCCAGGGGAAGTATGATTATTTGTTTAATATCGATATTGAACTGTGGCTTCCCATGTCCAGTTTTTGAACATTTTAACATTGTATTAAAATATTGGTTATTTGAAATCGACATTTAAGGTCCTTCAGATGAATTTAATTTTTTTTTTTAAATATGTTTATTTCATTTTTGATTTTGTTTTTTTTATCATTTCGTAAGTAACATAACAAAAATTCAAGTGTTCGAGGCCATCTTTCGTGGGTTATTTGATTAGGCCTACCCACTCACGCACTACTCGTACCAAGAGTCTTTCACTTTCCCGACACAGCTGTTACTGTCGCAAAACAGTAACGGATCCTGTTTTTTTTTTTGCTTTGCTGATTTAAACGCTATCTTTAAAAAAATCTCATTAAGAGCCTTGGAGCGTGTAGCAACACTTAGAGAATATCAAAATGATCAACATAATTCATTGATGAATGCTGGTTATATCAATATTAAAACAACACGGATTAAAAGTTATCCATTAATTTATCTACATGAAAACTAGTTTGTGCTAATACATACCCGTTTAGGGTTAGCACATGTTGTCAAGAACATCATGGGAATGTTCTCAATCTGGATGAATGGTTTCCTGCCAACTTCTCATAAAAAGTTATTGCTCAAAGCGTACACGTACTCCTTTTGTGAAAAGCGTTATTGGTGGATTTATTTATTTTACCTCTCTGCTAACACCGTCTTTGTTAACGATTATCACCACAGGGATCTCAATAAAGTGGCTCGAAGTTAGAAATTTTAATGTCGCAAGTCTTTTGGCACATTTAATTATATATTTGTAACTGTTCAACGCCATAAGTATTCGTTATTTTAATGCAATTGAAATTAAAAATCCACCCACGCTTTTTTTTATTCCACAAAAGGAGTAGGCAAGGCCATTTAGCCTTAACTAAACTTTTGAAGACTAGCAGGCAGCATTAATAGCAGTATCTCCACCTTTAGCCAATTGCTTACAGCTGGCCTAAGGCTATCAGTGATTTTGATTGGTAATCAAGGAGGAGAGTACATCAGAAATAAATAGTCCCTAACACTAAATATTATTGTCTGAAATATTGTGAATTACAAGGTTAATTTTCTCGAGTTACTGGGTTAAACACACCAGTTTCAGAGTGATAACACCTAATAGTCTCTACCATAGGCCTAGTCTGATTCCCCAGACTTGTATTCAGGAATCGACCGAACACAGGCCTACGAAAAAGTTTCTCTAGTCAGCGATTAAAATTAAACTTATAAAAGCTTTTTTTTTTTTTCCTTGTGAGGGTATGAACAGTAGAGCGATGTGGGAGCAAACTTCCTTCACGCAGGGCTATAATATTATTTATTATTTCATTTATTTTTCAGTGAATTGCAATAGATGGTATTGAGCACTTCAAGTATATTTGATGTTTTCACAATTTTAGAAAACGCTTTAAGCTGGTTCCAATCATTGTTATAAACTTTAATGAAAATATATACCAAGTGCTGTTACAGAAAATAGTAATTAGATAAACTAAATAAAAGTAGCATCCATTTTAAACAATCGATCATGATGATCCACCGAATAGCATGCATTCTGCGACAATATGATTTTTGTTGCCTTTTTTGATCACTGCTATCTTATTGGAGGCATGAATATAAATTATTATGTTATCGTGCCATCTGCATGATTGGCAAAAGAAAGATCCTTATAGGTTCGATTTTGTTCTCCAATTCGAGGAACTTTTTTCCTAGGACTTAAGTCGGTTCCCGAGTTAGTCATCTTTGGTGCAAGCAAGTAGGATTTTTCATTCCGAAATCTTGGATTTTTAATCCCATAACTCAGAAAAGCTAATTGATCATAGAGCTATAGTTTCGCACAGAATGCCGAGTGGGTGTAGGTACATAAGATCGAAGCAGTTGTCTGTGTGTTCTTGTCTTGCCGCCTCATGTGCTGTAATTCCAAAACGACTGTCTATTCAATGGGTTAATATTCCTGTTGTGAATAAAAATTCACTAGGGCAGGGGGGGTCATTATCAAATGAACTACATGTCAACCTTAATTCAAAACCTGGATTTGATCTGTGATAATTCGAAATCACTTTTGCGCAATGATACCTTTATTCGTCAGAAAGCAAGGAGGTGGATTTATGTGTCCATATACTCTTCCTTCAATTCATCCCACAATTTTCTCATATGAGTTGATCTTCCTGGTGGTTAGAGAACATTCGGCGGATCTTACGCAAGGTTGTAAATGTATTGCACACTCGCACTGTGGGTGGATTAAGATCGAAGTAATCAGGAAACTCTACTCAGGAGAATAAAAATATGGAAATAAAAATTAATCTACCACCTCCGGACATTAACAAACACACATGTTCACTGTGGAATATAAACCCACGCTTCGTGGGTAGAAATGAGATTGTATACACTTCTCACCAGGTGGAAGATGAGATGTTTGGTAACGCAACATTGAAATTATTCTAATTTATATCCATTTCTTTTGAAAAGTCAAAAGTTCGCGAACCATAACAGTAACCTTATTTCGGTAGGTTCTGCTTGAGTTTTGATCTCAAATCCTTCCAGAGAAGAAGCCAAGAAGGTGTTTTTTCTTGAGAGAAAAAAAAAATACAGGATTGAGTTTGTAAAGAGCCAAAATAGTAACGGTTCGAATTGCTTCTCACAGACAAGACACTTGAGCGTGATGCTTGTTGTGGAAATTCTTGATATCCGCAAAGATTTTTTACGTCATTAAATACAAAAAAAAAATCTTTGCTTCGATTCGAAATTATCTCCATTGGAATCCGTGTAATTGAAAATTGTGTATTCAACCGTACTTCTATTCATACCATGATTGATTGGATCCAGTAGAGAAAGCAATATTAATTAATTATCAAACTTAAATCCCACCGATAACAAGGGATTCTTTCTTGTATGCTACGGAAGTCAATCTGTTTGTCCTTGCCCTCGATTTTAGAAGGAGAGCTTGCGACTTTTGAAAGGATACTCAGAACGCAGGAAGACTCCAGTTGGGAATGTTCTGAAACGCATGGAATTTCTGAAGGTTCTTCAAGGGATAAAATAATCTTAAATAATATAAACGTCCTTTTCTGCTATATTCAAACATTAAAGCGCTATACAATGCAATTTTATATTATCTACAACAATAATTTGTAAAGCCGTCGTAGCTCAGTCAGTATAGACAAGCCCTTTGGACTTCGTCCAAAGACCAAACCAGCCCGTGAACACACACGGACGGATCTACAGTCAAAAAAAATACATACTTAAAAAATCCCTCATTGGAGAGCTCAGCCAATCCTAAGGGACGGATAAAGAAAATTGGGGAAATCCCCTACGACAACAACAACAATAATAATTGTATAGAAGCAGGCTATAAGATGATAACAGCGTATATTTAGAAGAAACGCAACAGTCCTCATTGCATTGTTGCGTATTTTATATTGTTGGAAGAAACTTGACTGCCTATATTTCTATACAAGGTCTTGTTCAAGTGATTTTTATGAGGGTAATTACAAAAAAGAAAATGAATTACAGACGAAAAACTCCACCATTTACTCCAGTCTGTGCTCATGTTGTTTTTCCCGTACAAGGGCTGCTCAGCAGTATATAGAACATACTGTATTATGGTTCGTGGTGTTTTATGAATCCAGAGCTGTGATCAGAGATGGTTGCAAAGAGCTTGGCATGTGACTTGCCTTCAGCATGTTCCATGTAATTCTCTATATACATTGTTCCACGCCCACCATGTTCTCCTGTTGTTATTCCTTAACTTTTATTTGTGTGTGTGTGTAATATTTCAAAGGTTCAAAAGGCGACTTTAATTTCGAAAAAAGCTGTGTTCAGTTCCTGTATAGGACAGTTTATGGGATGAAGTGGTTGAAAACATTGATATTCTTCTTCATCCATCCTCCTCACAAAACAGACAAACCAGCCACAGAACACATCAGCTTTGTCAGTGGAGATATGATCAAGAAACTTTCAAAATTCTTACTTTTATTCAGAAAATCCAAGCAAACACTAATAGATATACGGAATGGTATTAAGCAAAGCTGTAAAGGCAAAATTTGTCTTCATATTTCCGTTTTGTAAGAAAGTCACTTCAATCATCAAGATGTACACTTGAAAAAAAAAAAAAAGAAAACGAACGTGTTTAATAATAGAAACCATTAAAATTTCTGTTGAAAAGTGATAAACAACAAAGATTTATAATGCATACTCATACACAGTATTACTTCGCTACTCATTCTATTTTTTTCCTTCCTCCTACCTGTCTTTCCACATTTATCAGCCTATTTTTGTTCCATTTCTCATTTTCCCAATTCCCTGATCTGTCAGTCATCGGTCAATTTCAGCATCAGGAAATGCCACATACACTTCTAATTTCGCGGGTAGCAGAAGAACAATTAGCTTTCCCTTGTTCCGCTTTCAATAACAACCGGTTCTTGGCATTTCCTGAAAGGAGATTTCTTATGTAACACTTCCTTACTGCTTGACAAATAGCCTTAAGGAGTTGTAATCACGGAAAAAGGAAAGCATCGAACACTCTAATCACATACTTAGAACGTTGCAGTTTCCATTTCTGGGATTAAAATCATCCTAAGGCCAAGGAAATTCTCCATGTGACCACAACAATAAGTTACTTAGTTATTTGTCAATCTTAAACCCTCTAAGAAATATACCAAGGAAGTAGGTTGCTGGGTAATGCGGTCATATTACAACAAGAAAGAGTTTGTGATTTTCCTTTTAATTTATTTTAAAATAAATCACCGTCTTATACATTATTCCAAGATGCTATTTTCATTATGGCAAACTGTAGTTCGTAAAGTTATATACTGTATATTAGATCTATGTCACGCCCTCTGGTGGAATTTACTTTTTTCTTGATAATCATTTTCCCCCATCTAGTCCGGTTGTCTATTTCAGTCACATAAACGACAAAGACTGAAAATGTTGCTTGTAATTCAAATAATGTAAATAGTCTTAGATTTGAACAATGAATGGTTAATAATAATAATTTGTGATAGTTAAACAGTGATCCACGACAAGGAGTTTGTATTTGTATAAGCAGGGGTAACAGAGAAACTATTAAACTGTTCTGAATTGAGAAATATTTCTGACCCCCCCGTTGACTGACTGCTTTCTTCACACATCGTTTAGTCAAGAACAGAATGCCTCAAACTGTGAGGAAGCACGGACTTCTAATACATAAAAAATTTTCTTTTCATATATACAATAGAATATTACGCAAATGTTTCAATCATTTCTAATTAATGTGGTCACTGAAGCAAAAAAAAAAAAAAAAGGAGAAAAGTTCTTTCTTTCTTTCCGTATACATTCCCTTTTTCCCCCTCTTTCTTTCCACATACGCAAGACAGCACCTGTAGAAAAATGGAGGGCTGAAATAAGTAGGAGAATAAGCAAAACTAA
Organism: Typopeltis vanoorti; assembly: GCF_054136105.1. Lineage (NCBI taxonomy): Eukaryota > Metazoa > Arthropoda > Arachnida > Uropygi > Thelyphonidae > Typopeltis > Typopeltis vanoorti. Next base: position 81,460,974 of record NC_143549.1, read on the forward strand.
AATTTCAGAAAAATAGGAATTGTATTGTAAAATGAATCGAAGGCACCGTTTCGATATGTTATATATGACTCGATAGCAGACGATTTATTAAAGCACCGTATGAAACATTCTGTTAAAATATAATTATAAACGTTTTTTGTATCATTAAATTTTTATTTTATTATTAATTCAGTTTTAATTATATATTTTATAATTCAAGAATGAGAGACAGAAACGTGAAATATTCGTCTGGCCAAGAACAACATTGTTGCAAGAATTCGATTTAATTTCGAAATAAAATAATAAAACAAAATCAGAGTAGTTGAGATTGAAATCAATTGTTGATAATATATGTTAATACTGTACATTATAAGCTTAGGCCGAGAACAGACATATACGCATGCGTATCACTTAAAAGTAGTGCAAATACAAATACAAGAGAAAAAAAAAATGCACTTATTGTATGTAAATATTCTCATATTTAAATTATAACATCAGATAAATGAGCAGTGATGGGATTTTCCATCAAGAAGAGCAAGAAGCGTTTGCTTAGACGTTTTTTTCCTTTTAAGATGCCCACTTAAAAGTATATAACAGCACTATTATTTGCCAAATATTTCTATTTTTAATTTCCATAGTGATCGAATTTTCATTACGTGATATAAATTGCAAGTTATATTCGTATTAACCCTTACCCTCTACTACGTGGATGGTAAGAGTTAATACGAATATAACTTGCGTAACCATCGCTAGTATGACTGGTCAACGTCTGGATGAAGATATCTTCCGTATACATTTCTTCATACTGGATGCTTACACTAGAACACCTCTTGGTCCAAATGGATCTTTTCTTTTTTTAAAGTTGTAACATATAACCTAAGAAAACGTTGACATGTATAGGTGCATCTTAAATTACTTAACGAGAATAAAATTTGAAATATAATATTTGCTGTTTAGGATGATCTTCGTAAGCAGTAAGTTCAGCAACAAATTGAGCTGTCTATCATTACATAACATTACTTTAGTCGTGGTCTTATTTTATATATTACTGCGATATTTAGTAATGTACTATCCTGAGAAATGCAGTCCGAAGTTTGGATTGCATGTGTTTTTGCTATAAAAGATAAAAACCTGTATCTAATGTGAGGAATCGAACTGCATAGTCTACACTGATCTATTTGAGGAATAGGAATCGAGAGAGATCATGTCACCAGTGAAAAAATCATGCTGAAAAGCATAAATTTATGATATTAAATATTTGTTCCCGTCTCCTGAGATTCTTGTTATATTTAACGTGTACATCCGTATTCAGAAAAATGAGTATCTTGAAGATGGTTGCTATAGTGACAAATTGGAAGTAATTGTCTCGAACATACTGAGATTTTTTTGTGATTTCAGTATAGAAACTACTGCAAAGTTCCCGGGTTCAAGTCGATTCTTCTGGTTGAAGTCATTCCCTTTTACAGGAAGGCGGTAATTCTGTCCCACACTTTTGAAGTTTGGAAGGCGGGGGGGGGAGAAGAATTCTTAGTGATTATCGATGTGTCTTGAATCAACATGTGCAGATTTCTGTACGCAATACTAAAAGAAGCTTGACAACCATTTCAAGATTATTAAAATCGTAAAAGAAATCATTTATCACCAGTCTAGTAAAAGGATTGTCCCTCATAAACTATGCAAACACAAACGGACTCTAAGATTCTGAAATGGTATTGGTAAGAGACAATCAAGAGGAGAGAGTAAGACTGCTTGGATCCACGGGCCGAGGCTCCTAACCCTATGTAGTGTATAACAGTAAAATGCGTATGTTTTTCTAGCCGGTTTGTCTATTTTGAGGGAATGAAAAACCCTAGTTTTCGAGAGGAAACACCCTGCCATATTAATATAAAAGTATTTCGCATCCTACACGAAATTCGAACCCAGATCTTTCCGACAAAAATCCTCCATACAAAATATGCTAATATTAGGGTACACTCGCCGAGATGTATGTAACTTAAACGATTTTTGATACGCTACAGAAGAATATGTCATTGATGGTATTGTCCCACAAGCCTGGAGCCATTGATTATATGACCCAAGTGACTCTTGGAGCATGTAATCAAAGCTTCTTGTCGTAGTCAATTTCATATCTCTAAGGAAAATCTCTGGTCTTAAAAAAAGAGTGACTGTGCTTCTAGAAACCTGGATTGAAAAGAGATGGGAAGTCTGATGGAGTCGAGTAGGAACACTAATTTTAGCAGAGTTTATAAAATTATTCCATCAGTATCAAAGAAAACGTTTAGCTTTATATCTCTTGTCTACTGCCTTCAAATCTTCTGCAGTGAAAAACAATCATGAACGCTAGTTTGGGTGTCAATGAATAATTTCACGACTCAGTCCACTGACAGTGTTTCATCAGCATATAAGAAGTGTTCTTAAACGATAATAAGTAAACAATTGTCGCCGTGTATATCCTCAGTATACATGTAATCTGTGATGTTGGAGATCAATCTGATCAACTTTTAGCTGCTTGCCTCCTTTATCTTTCTATTCAAGAAGATTGTGGATAGGTGTCGAAAATGTGTGTTTATTTTTCTACCTGAATATATGAAGAGGTCGGTATTTCTGAGTGAGTTCTTTACTAGTACCTCTTCAGAAGTAATCAGACCATCACAATCACTAAAAGAAAGAAAATCGAAAATCTAGAAAGAATCTTGAGGCTTAGAGCTTCCATAGCTCTTGTCGGTAATGGAGATGCACTTAAGCAAGGCTCGAATCCAAAACGCGAAGAACCTTTTATAATAGTCATCATCAAATTCCTGACATTTACTCTCAAAGGGTGTACAGGATATGTTAGTACAACATGAAGAACTTACATCACCACTAAGTTCCTATCTACAATTTTCCTCCAAATTAGTCTGTTATCTGTCAAGACTCCAACATTATCAGATCGTATGTTTCTCTCTTCTAAGGCACTTTTAACCGTATCAATCCACCTTATATATCTTGGTCTTCCTCTGGGTCGTTTCCCTGCCAAACTAGCAGAGAACACTTGTTTTGCTAATCTTTCCTCGCCCATTCTATTTAAGTGACCATACCATCTGAGATTAGCTCTGCTAACGCATTCCTGGATGCTGACAATGTCAAGTTCTTTCCTAATATCCTCGTTTTTAATATGATATTGCCATTGATGCCATCTATTCATGCCTATAATCTTTCTCAGGATTCTCATATCTGCGGTCTCTAGTCTTTGGTCAAGGGTTTTACTTCTGACCCAGCTCTCAGATCCATAATTTAAAACTGGTTTGAACACTGTGTTGTATATAGCTAATTTAGTGTTCCGACTAATTTCTCTCTTATTCCATATGAATTTATCCAATTGACTTCCTACCATACCAGCTTTGCTGATTCTGTTGTCTATTTCCATATTTAATTGACCATCTTCACTAAAAATCATGCCTGAGTAGCTGAAATGTTTTACTTGTTCCACAGGTTCTCCATTCACAATGCAGCTGATATTTTCAATGTTTCTGCCTATTTTCATTGTCTTTGTTTTTTTATTGCTGACCTTCATACCATATCTATTACAACAGTTATTCAATTTAGTCAGAGAATCTTGCAGACTTGTAGCGGATTTATTTAGAAGTATAAAATCATCCGCATAAAGCAAAGAGGCATACATTAACATCTCCAATTTTGATATCATGTTAAATACCACATTCCTTCATAATGTGATTCATATAGATAATGAATAACAGAGGGGATAATGTACATCCTTGTCTCACACCAGATTTAACATTAAACCATCTTCCTGTACTTCCTTCAATTCTAAATGCTGACTTACAACTCAAATAAAGACTAAGTATTGCTTGATATAATGTCCCATTGACACCATATAACTGTAGTTATATGGTGTCAATTATTTGACGTAAAGTAAAAATTTAATTATGACAGCCTCTATGTAGCCTGAATCCAGCTTGTTCTTCACCAAGGTTCCCTTCCACAAAGTTTTGTATGGCCGTTTGCTTGCTTTATATGTTTGCTATTATATAATATTATATAATGTTTTTTTAAAAAAAAAAAAAAAACTGAAGCGATTTAGCCAGTCTCATACGGAGAAGAAACAGTTGTTTCTGCCCACCAAGCAGAAAAGAAAAGCAAACCAGAAAAACCCTGTCATCAACTGACATAATATATCACAGCTTTAGTTACTTCGGCAAAAATTCAAAATAACCTAACCAAACGTCGAGGAATAGACAGACTGGGTTGACGTTTGCAAGATGCACCAATAGACGGTGATTCTTCGCTACGTAGCAGAGCTGTCACATTGAACATTTCCATAGTAGCTCATTAGTGAAGAATCATGACAATACCATCATCTCAAGAGAACACGCACGCTACCAAAATCCAGAGAATTTGCATCTGCATTAGAGAGAGAGAGAGAGAGAACGTAAAAAACAAAAAATAAATAAATAAGAAAATAAAAAAACCCCGCACCCTGCATCTTTCGGGAAGATGCAGGGTGCGAGAATCTGTATGTTTTAATAGAATCTATGTGAATGCCTAATATTTGTGCAGATAGGCTTTTCTTCAGTATTATGAGCTTTACTGACAGTGTCACGTGACTACATTGTTTTTAGTTCAACTTTCTGACCCTGATGGTGGAGTTGAAAGCACTAGAAACGAGGGCGAATTTATAGAACAGAATTATGAAACGTATTTTATTACATAATTAAATTGTATTTAACTAAAACATTAATTTTATTAGAATATATAATCTAATATATTTCATCAAATATAAAATATTTAATGAAATATATTAGATTATCCCCCGGGTGGCGGATGGAGTAAACCCAAATGGGTTGCTCTCAATAAAGAATAAAGAGCCGTGGACCTAAGGATGTGGCAGAAGCATGGAAAGCTGGCTACATTATTATGCCAGTAACTTTCATGAGCTGGAGATAGTGCTACTGCGCACGGGACAGCCGAGGCGCCTACTCGAAGACCACATAGAGTAGGTGAGAAATCAGTAATGTGGTCAGCTAAGGACGTGAAACATGTAGCCACCCTCAACATAAGATCATTATACCGATCGGGAAAATCGCAATTAGTCCAGAAAAATTTAAAAAGACTGAAATGGAGTAGTTTAGGTTTATCAGAGACACATTGGTGCGGGAGATGGATTCATGGATTTACCAGAAGGAAGACTATACTTCTCAGGAAGAAAAGATAACATACACAGAGAAGGAGTTGCATTATTAATTGAAAAGACACTTACACACTCAGTAATTGAAATAAAACCAGTGTCTCCTAGAATAATCACAGCCAAACTTCAAGCAAAAGAAAAAGGTCAAACAATTCAAATAATCCAAATATATGCACCAGACAGTGACCATTCAGAGGAAGAAATAGAAAATTTCTATGAAGAACTACAACAGGAAAAGATAATTCCAAAAATAGAGAACTCGTGATAGTGATGAGAGATTTTATCGCTAACATGGGATAATTCACAGCAGACAAAAAGGATGTGATGGGGAAATTTGGATACGGAGAGCTTAACGACAGAGGAGAACAATTACTCCACTTCTGTAAATCAAATGATCTAATGATTACAAACACATTGTTCTATCAACGCCCTAATAATAAATATACATAGACATCCCCAGATGGTAGTATAAAGAACTGCATAGACTATATCATCATAAACAAACAATGGAAAAGATCAGTAAATAATGTACGAACATTAAGAAGTTTTGATTTTGACACTGACCACGAAATATTAACTGCCAAAGTGAAGATAAAATTCAACAGGAAAAACAATATCAGAAAAGAAAAAGAAAACATCAACCTATCAAAACTAAAAGATAGCTCAAGCAGAAGTCGGTTTTTAGAACAGATGTGCTTGAAATTAAAACCCTCCATCTTCCAGAACAGCGGAAAATACTGGAAAGAAGGAAAAGAAAAAGTGTTATCAACTGCAAAAGACACTCTAGGTTCCAAACCCAAAATAAACAAACAGTGGATAACCCAAGAAATTATCTACAATAGAAGAGAAAAGAGAGGCCTACTTGTAAACCAACAAAACAATGAAGAGAACAGAGAAAAATACAGAGCACTAAAAAATAAAAGTTGATAAACCTATGCAAAAAAGCCAAAGAAAAATGGTTAGAAGAAAAAGCTAAGAAATGCCAAGAAGCATACCAACAAAACAACCTAAAAGTCTTCCATGATACTGAAAGAGAAATTACAAATTCTCAGCAAAAGCAGTAACAATGATAAACAACAAGACTGAAACCGGTAATATTGAAGATATAAGAAAAATCTGGTCAAACCATTTTAAGACCATCTTTTACCAAGGAAACAAAACTACAATGCCAACAATAGAAGAAAATAATGATCACCCAAAAATATTACAAGAAGAAGTTAGATACGCAGTAAAAAACAATAAAGCACCAGGTACTATCCCTACTGAACTGTGGTCATATGGAGGCAACACATTAATAGAATATTTAACAACCCTATTCAATAAAATACTACAAACAGGAGAGATCCCAGATGACTGGAGAATTGGAAAGATCATCCCAATATACAAGAAAGGAGACAAAAGAGACTGCAGAAATTATAGACCAATCAATTTACTCTCCCACACCTATAAAATATTCGTAAGAATTATACAAAATAGATTAAAAAAACACCTATGAAGAAATGATAGGCATAGAACAAGCTGGTTTCCGTGGAAACTGTTCAACAATAGACCAAATTTTTACATTGCACAAACTAGCAGAGTTCAGCTGGGAAGACCATAAAGAACTATATTGTTTTGTGGACTTTAAACAAGCTTTCGATAGCATCAACAGAGAAATCCTTCTTAAAATTCTACTAGAAGAAGCAATAGAGAAATATATAATACAATTTCTGATAAAATATTACTCTAAGACAAATGCAATAATTAAAAAGGACACACTCACAACAGAACCCATAGAGATCCAAAAAGGAGTAATGCAAGGATGCCCATTATCCCCATGCCTATTCAACATATATCTAGAAGAAGTTGTAAAGAAGGCAATAGACAATGAGCCTGGAATCAATGTCAATGGTTTAAACATAAATAATATCAAATGTGCAGATGATCTCGTCCTTATTGCAAGAACCCCAAATGAACTACAAAGGTTGATAAACAAGCTAAACGAAACCTGTAAAACATATGACATGACAATATATATACAAAAGACAAAAGTGATGAAAATAAGGAGGAACGGAACTACCATCTCAGCCACCCTAAACGGAGAACAAATAGAACAAGTAGACAACTTCATATACCTTGGATCAAAACTAACAGAAACAACAGATGAACTCAAACACAGAATAGCAATAAGATGACCACCATGGGAAAATTACAGAAAATCTGGAAAACAAACAAGATATCTAAGCAAGCCAAAATCAAATTATATGAAGCAATAATTATACCAACAGTCATCTATGGAGCAGAAGCGTGGACAGTTAAGAAAAGAGAGGAGAAAAAACTGCTGGCATTTGAAATGAAATGCTTAAGAAAAATAAATAGAACAAGTTGGATAGAAAAGAAAACAAACATCACAGTCAGACAAGAATTATTGTATAAAAAGACAATAATAGAAAAAAATAGAAAACACAACTGAGATGGTTCGGCCACACTGTACGCATGGACGCAGACAGACTTCCTAACGTCCTAATCAATACTTTTCCAACCGAAAAAAGAAGACCTGGAAGACCAAGAATTACCTGGCTGAAATTAATAAAGAACATCTCGGGATGCAGAACGTATAAGGAACTTTTTCGAACAGCAAGGAAGAGAAGACTGGAAGATCCTTCTCAAGAGAAGACTCAACCCGTCTTAGACGGAAGAGAAGAAGAAGAAGAAAATATTTGATGAAAATTCACAAATGCTTGATGAGATTTACAAGTACACCTTTTCTTTTTATTATTAAAGTTTATATAATAATTAGTAAATGGGAAATTGGTAGCTAATTTACTGGATATTTCTATTTTATGTTTGTATTTATTTGTATATTCTTGATGAAAAATGAAATGTGAATCGGAACTTCAGGAGTAAGATCAGCGAGAAACAACAGATCTTTCGCATCTAGTAGATGTGGTATCTCATCTGTGATCCCTTAATTGTGGTCCCCATCTGCGGTTACTTCATTGGCTTCAAGAAGTAACGCTCTCTTTGCATTAGGTTCCAAATGGCTGTGGGATTAACCGGGAGGAAGGGAGAGGAATACGATCACATCTATTTTCATGGAAGAGTTTTCTGTCTTAACTATCTATTTTACCTCTTGAGCGGTGAGAAATTGGTGTCTGATAAAATGGACAATGCTCTTTTCCCTCTTCCAAAAACAGTGGGTTGCAAAGTAGTAGAACGTTTGATGATTGTACGTAGTCGAAGTTGTGGCGAACGACATTCCTTGAATCGCTCTTTAAGCGTAGGCTCTTTCTTGACATCCTTTATGAATTTAAAGAGCAAATTATTGCAATTACATTCAAGATATTTAATCTCAGATGAGATGAACTTTCACTGCATATCTTAGTTATTCCATTATTATTAACTAGGCGATTTCCATATTTCTTCTATATTTTAAACAAATTTGTTAAAAAAACCTTAGGTAAGATAATGTTAAAATAGAAAAGGACACAAAAGTCAACATAATGTGCAACATTTCCGACATTAAAAAGAAGGTGACGTATGAAGATGGTGCACAGGAACAGATGCTACATAGCGGTTTTAGCATGATCGACTAAGTGTAGTATCTGTTCTTACAAACAAAATAATTTCATAAGACGTAATTGGTCATAATGTTGCAAAATCGTCAATAGACAGAAATAAACTTAAAATCATTATATTAATTTATAATAATTATCTAGGAAGATTAATTCGGACAGAGAAAAAACTGTTGGAATATTGTGAAACCTGAAATTCTCAAGGCTGACATTTCAGACATACATACACATAAAAATAGTCTTTATAAAAATTCTTCTTCATAATGTTATTGCTCGAGTAAGCGCATTCATTTTTGTGTACATCTACTACACAATAGAAGTTTCTTTAGTAAAAACCCGGTGAACAAAGAACCTGTTTTCGTGGTGAATAACCCTCACCTGACTACACTTGGTTTTGTTGATTTGGAGTAGTTGAAATCAGTTTCCACATCACTTTCTCATTTGTTCCCGATTTTTCTTACTGTGTTTTAGGCCAAGGTAATTTATCATATTGTTCCTAGGTGGTTGGGTAGCGTTGCCTGTCAGCTTAAAAGTATGTGGTCTACGCAACACAGATAAAAATAAAATCCAAATGAGAGAGAAATAAGAATCTTTCTCATTCTGTTTTCCGAACTATGTGGAATAAAAAACCGTATCGTTGACCCATATTCCATATCAGTCGTTTTACTAGATGAAAGAATCTGAATGTTTTTGCATGACAAAACTTGACATTGTATTAAAACCATACGGAAATCTATTTTAAACTAATTACAAAGTAACGACACTAGAAGAAAGACATCAATAAAGTTCATATTTCCGTATGATTTAAGCAGTTTTAGTCTTTTTCAAAAGCTATATCGATCTATTTATTAGTCAACCAATCATTATTTGTACTTATGTACACATTAGCGGTCTTAAAAATTGCCATTGCTGAATAATAATAATAATAATGTGTAAATTACATTCTTGTTTTAATCTAATCCTAAACTCAATAAAACAGTTTGATACAGAGTATCTCTATGACTATTATTAGACTGTTGACTTAACTTCTATCGCCTTATATTATACCGTCACTTCCCAGTCTATGCATCATGGGACCCAAGGAAAAATAGCATATTCGTTATTTAATTTAGAATTCATATATTATTTCTATACAAATGACAAAATGGTGTTTTAATATATTTTTTAAATATTCTGGATTAAGGATAGTTTTAGAATGATTGTAAGATAATAACAATAATATATTTCTTATCACTATAATTTACTTGATAATTAAGCGAAAAAATTATAAAATAATAACGTATTATATCCCATCCAGTAACTTTCGAAATCTCTTATACTTAACAAATGCAAAGTCACCAGACTTTCATTTCATAAATCTTAAACTTATCACAGCTGCTGAACGAGCCAGCTCGTAGAGTTAGAAATGTCACGAAAAAGTGACTTCTCTAGATAATTGCATTTTTTTTTTATTTGAAACGTAAGTGTGGATAGGATGTCACTCATACCAGAATTAGACCATGCAAATATATAACAATAAATGAAATAATTTATGTAAGTCACTTACACCCTGTAACTTTCTACATAATTTCTCCTAAGAGGAGAAATTATAGGATCTATTTCCATATTAAAAAAAATTCTCAGAAATCCCGCCCCCTCCCCCACGTCTATTTATACTAACTTCGTTGGAATGGATGAAATTCAAAAGAGTGGAGTATAATTTAATCTTTCTCTTTATTCATTCTTTGTATTGATATTTTAGCTGATGTAGTATTAAGAATAATTCTTTCATTTGTTTACAATTTGATGATGATGAAAATAATTAAGTGGCAGTGTTGGATTGCTTTTTTTGATCATCTCAGATGGTGGTGAAATCTTCATTTTTCGATACATTTGTGTGTGCGTGTGCGCGTGGATCACTGGCGAAAATATTCGTGTAGGTTGCGAAGGCTCGTTCTCCTTTTTGGCGGTTCCTATAAAAGAAACAAAAATTAGAAACAATTCTGCAATGGAGGAAAAAAATTTTACAAATATTACAAAACCACGTGTTGGCTAACGAGGCATATCGAAAGTTTTTATGTTTAAAGGTACTGAAGCAAAACATTTTTTCTTTTTCTTTTTTTTTGAGGGGGGGTGGTGGAAATGGTGGTGATGCAAATGGGAATCTTTCGTAATACGACTGAATTTTGATCTATTAGTATTTAAAGTGTGTTTTGTTATCCTGAAAAAGTACGATAAATCAATATCCGACTTTTTTATGCCAAGGAGTATTCTACATAAACGACAAAAGGCACTCAAACTTCATCCGAATTAACAAACCAAACGAGAGATTTAATGACTGCGGGTAATCAAAATGCCGTAGCTACATCATGATTTTAAAAGTTTTTTTTTTTTTAATTCATAAAATTACGAATTGAAATTTCAACAGCCCGATAAGAATGAGTTAATTTTATTAAACGACACATATTAAAAATGTCAAACATTTTAACGTAGACTAAATGCCATATTTAACATAACAATGTTATATTTCGTTCAAGTTCAGCAAAATGATGAAATAAATTCCAAAGAACATTAGAAACATTATAGTGGAATCTAATTCTTTAAACATAGACAGTAGATTTTTCCCATCTAAGAAAATGCAAACGTAAAACAGACAAAAAATGGCCAGAGTGAACACATGCGCACAGATGACAGACATTAATTAACTTGATTTGTGTAGTGTTTGTTCTTTCTTTTTTCTGTGCTTAAAACATGAGGCGGGCTTCATATTAGAAAGACAGGGATTTAAAGTCGCGAACCATATCATGTAACAGCGCGCGCGCACACACACACACACACACACACAACGTAATTAATAACGTAAATTACTTACAAGTAACAATAACTAAATAAGAAATCATTTATTTAGGATACGTATCTAGAGGATAGCAGAAGGATTACGTACGTTTGTATAATACCGAATCTATTTCGATTGAAATAGCGAATCGCGATATCCCATCCGTCTTAGTCAACAATTAACAAAGGAAAATTTTATCATATGTAGGAAGAACAAGACCAGAGTGGAACTTAGACAAGTTATTAAATAAAATTTTAAAAAATATTTGAATTTCTGTATTCCATCCATCCTCTAGAACCTGAGGAACATCAGAGGCACCTTCCCCACTCCCTTCTTGCGATTCAAACAAACTCGCAATAAAGTACACACAATTGACAGACGTGATACACTTGCCTTAGTTGCTTTAGCGTAATTGTAAACAACAAAATATTTTCCTCCACTTTTCAATGTAGTCAGTCTGATTCATTCTGACATCGGAATTTCCCAAACTGTTATTTTGTCAGTAATGGTTTTCTGAGTCTTTGACAATCGTCATTAGTATCAAGTAATTTCTTTATGACACATACCTAGAATTAAATCTTATTTGTTATCGTTCTGCCATCCCAAGTAACTCACTTGTCACATCACATAAATATCACAGTTAAAGGCAGGCAAGTTTAACAGCCCACGATTGGTTTAGGAGGAGTCAAGATCTTAGCAACAGACGAAGCTGACGGCCCATTGCATTTGTAGGGATCGTATTACTTTCTTTATCCAACGGGGTCAACTACTTTGAGAACAATAACGCAAAACAGACGCCTGGATTATTTTTCGTTTGTTGTTAATGGGAGTCTTTTTCCCCCCCCTTTACTTTTTCCATCAATTGTTTGTTTCATGTTGTTCTGCACACCATAAGGAAACAACACGTTCATTTTAACCATTTATCACTGGTATATACGTTATACAAAATTTTAATTGATGTTTATTTTCAACTTTCAGAGTAAATATTATCTTTCAAAATAAATAATATTTATATAAGTAAGCGCAGAATCGCAAATCATAATCTGTTTACGTTCGAATGTTATTACATTACAAATGAAGCCAAATGGAGCTTAGAATTTTACTGATAAGGACAGAAATATTGAGAGACAAAATAAAGTTGAAAATTCTGAACAGACACACGCGCGAGCGAAATATATTTTTCGTATCATGAATATATAAATTAATAGTAACATCAGTAATTTTATTCAGATATCAACGCATCTGTAATTAAGGTGAATAATGAATCAAATCCAAATGTGTGAAAAATGGCACTCATTTATAGCAATAAAAATATTACAATCAAAGATCGTTAAGGATATACAAGAAAGTATAGGACTTCCTTAAATATAATGGTCAATTTTCTTGCTTCCATCTGGGAATTCATTTTTGTATTTTTCCATTGATCGCAACTCAAATAGCATGACGTAATGCTGTTCCCCCCCCCCCCTTGCTTAAAGATAGATTTCAGTAAATCCATCCCTGTCTGCTGCCATTGCGACTTGCTGGTTGTGAAGGAGAATGATACCTTTATCGGAAATTGATGCCGACGTACCAAAAATGGAAGAGTGGTGACAGTTGGAACTCAAAGATCAACTCTTACCTGATTATCACGTCTAAATTTAAGCAGCTTTTGTACATCTTTCAATACTAAGTCCCATTTCATTTCATTCATAAGTCCGTTAGTCCCATTTAAATTCGACAACGACATAACAATAATACGACTTCAGTTCGTTAGGAATAATTCTGAGAAAGCGTTGCTTAACACCGTAACACCATTCTGTATAAGCACTCAATCGCCCAATCGGCTTTAACTTATTAAGATGTGCACCTTCTCCGTTTTGAAAGAAATTGAAATGGTTGATAGTTATTATAGCAAAATACGTTATCTTGAATTTTTGTCAAGTACCACATGTCAAATTCTAAGTCAATTTGCTATTGATTGGCGTCTTTCGTGGTGTCTCAGGACTCACTGAGGGAAGACACTTTATACAGCAAATTCCCGATTAGTGCGACATTTTTTTCGACACCCAAATTCGATTAGTGCACCTCTAAAATTCGATTAGTGCGCCTATATACATCTTAAAAATAAATGTTACAGATTTTAAAAATTTTCTATCTATACATTTTTATGGCTAACTATTTTAAAAAAATCACTCACCAGAATGAAATAATTTAGTTACCGATTTAAAACATTTTACAAAGTTATTTTTAATGGCATACTACACTACTTCCATGTACACTATGTATACTATGTTCCCAATTTTTTCCGCCAAAATTTATGTCGTCTGCTATAATACGCCCACAGATTCGAGACCCTTCGACACTTCTGCGCATGTCACAAAAAGGAGAATCCATTCCGATAATAGGGTAATCAATCCGTCTTCTGGGATGAGTTGTTTATTATTAAACGTCGGAAAATTAACTTCTCTTTTATGATCATTGTAGTTTTTAAAGTGGTAACCATTTCGTTTGTATAGCAGTTGGGAAATTTTATCTATAAAGCACGTGATTTCGCGTGTTGGCAACCAATTCGTACGTCCTTCATTTCTTTCTCCCCTTCAATGATAACGTCCAAGAGTTAATTAAATCAATTAAATCTCATTCTGAAGAATTGAGTGATTCCGATCTGCTAAATTTAGATGCACAGCGGAAAAATTTAACCACTGATAGTCAGCCAAAAGAGATTTCTCAGAAACAATTTGAAAATATTTTCCGTACAATCGAAGTTTTTAAGCAACAATGCTTAGAGGCTGACCCTGATGAAGAGAGAAGCAGTAAAATTTGCAGAAGAATAGAAGAGGCAATAGGGCCATACCGTCAGTTGTATAAAAAAAAGAAAGAAACAAAATGCCCGCCAAACTACCCTAGCTCAATTCTTTGTTAAGAAGTAGAATAATAAATTTATATTCTGAATATGTTTTATTGTCTTTCAGCTATATGGTTTTCCTTTAACTAGGCCCTGAGACATACCTTAATTCTTTTATAAAAAAATTAAGGTTCAAAAAAGAAATCTGAGGAACGAATTATACTTTTTTTTTCCATAAGTTATTGTATTCGATTAGTGCGTTTTCTATTAATGCGCCTGTTTTAAAGAACGCATTAGGCGCACTAATCGAGGGATTGCTATACTACATAACAGTACACAGAATTTTGTCTGTGAAATGAGTTTGTTCTTTGGCTAGCGTCTATCAGTTTGACGAGATAAAAAATGAACCAGTTCACTGAAAAAAAGCAAGACATCTGCAGCCTGTATGCGAGACTAAATATAATATAAGCGTACCTAATCTTTTCTTTTTTATTTTTATTTGTAATAATACCATGTAAAATATTTAAAGGTGTATTATGTTTCCTCCGGTGTAGTATATCACTTGTTAAATATATATCGAACATTTTAGAAAATATTATCATTATTTAAATTTTATGATATATTGCATTATTATTTCTAATGTTATTGTAAAAAAAACTTGAACTAGTTAAATAATATACTTTATTATATTATATTATATATATATATATAATTATAATATATTATTATTATTATATATTATATAGTTAAATAATATAAAGTGTAGTAAAAATCAAACATAGACTAACAAAACTAACGCGTTTTTATTTACTTTTTTTTTTTTTGTTAATAAAGTCCAATAGAAGATATTTTGAAATATTTGAGTTTTTTTTTTTTTTTTAAATCGACAACTGAAAAGTGAATAAACATAAATTGTATTCTTATGGAATTTCTGGTTCGAGGTTATCACTTGTCTCATTCCCTGTTAATACCCACATGTTAGAAAAGTTCAGTAGGGCACACAGTCACGTGAAAAATCTTTTTACTGCAAGGTTGTTTTAGCGTCATTTTTCATTCCAGTCACCCTGACATTTAGAACTAGAAGTGGGGAGGGAGAAAAATTGCATGTACTTCAATCTCTACCCCAGAGGTATTTTGACTGGTTGTGGACCTTCAAAAATCCTTGTACTTAACGTTAGAAAGAGAGAGAGAGAGAGAGAGAGAGAGAGAGAACAGGTGTCTGTCTTGTTTGGTCTGACCATTAAGTTCACGTGAAGATGGTGCTGTTTATACGATGGCTGGCCCATTTTGCATGTGGGCTACAGGAGCGTCTGATTCGTGATTGCTGGCATACTTCAGTGCCTGCCACTGCGAGAGGGAAAAAAAAAAAAAAAAAAAAAAAAAAAACACGAATGTTTAGGTTCAGACATCGTCGGCAAAAGTATCAACTTACACTAAAGAGAAGTCTCGCAGTCATTTATGTCGCTAAGAAGTAGTAAAATGACTCAGAAGTGCAAAGGATACCATAAAACGATTATATTTCATACTTTTGAGAGTAAACTATTGGGTATTTTAACATAGCAAGTAAGGATTCCACAGTCTAAGTCTGTTTTGTATAACCCCTTGCACTTTTCGTGCTCTGTCGCCTCTAGTTTGTCAAATATAATTCACTTTTATCATTTAAACTCAAGTATGTGACCCTTTTCCAACCCGTTCTTCAACAGTATTTTTGCGATAAATTATTTTTAAAAAAAATGGTTAAGTTTACTTCCTTTAGTTTCTTAGACTAACAAACTAAAACTTAACAGATATCACGTCTTCTAACATTGGCAATTACTCCTGTTATTTCTTATTACATATGAACTAATAAACATTTTAAGTGTGCATAAATAACAAGGTAGAAATTGACAATATCCATCAAAAGTGGAAGAACTCTCTTGTTATTGTGTTTCACAAAATTCGCCAGCAGTTGCAGAGCACAGAAAACTGATCAAAAGATTGGCACAGTTGTTCTTATTCTCATTAAAAAAAAAAAAAAAAGGGAAGGGCGGGACAACTAAAAGTGCGATAATTTTAGGACAATTAACTTTATCAGCTCCAATCCATCCAAACAAAATATTTTCATCATACCAATGCGAACTGAATCAAAAATAGAAAAATCAAATTTCTCCGACTATAAGGATGGAGTTGGGAAGGACTGGTGTACAGTAGACAGTACATTTATACTTAATATCATAGGAGAAAAACATACAGAAGATAATAAAGTAATGTACTGTAATTGTATTGATCTACAAAAAGTCTTTGATTCTATTTGGCATGATGCCCTCTGGAAATTTCTACAGAATTATGCAATGGATAGCAAAATAATACAATTGATTGAATTTCTGTACTGATTTTTTGAAATGATTGTTGAAATCAAGGGAGGAGGGGCTATCCCATATTTCAGTGACAAATATACGATTACAGTGACAAATATCTACTTCTTGCCCAGATGGAAATGCTGTAGCAGAAACTCTACTTGAGAGTAAAGAAACTGATCAGTTCAAACCAGTTCAAATACGTAGTCAATAACTTTAATACATATTGAAGACCAAGAGAGAATATGAGAAGAAAAATTGCAAAAGCAGCAATAGTGTTCCAAAAACTAAAACTACTATGGTCAGATAACAAATTTATAATTACAAACAGATGACGCCTTATTGACATACTTGTTAATTCCGTACTTCTATAGAGAAGTGAAACTTGGCCCTTTTTTTTTTTTTTTCAAAGAAAATGAAAAAAGATTGCTGGCATTTGAAATGAGATGCTGTACAAGTCTCCTATGATATCACAAATTCAGAAGAAAGAGAGGCAAAGAAAAAGCTCTTTCTCTGGTCCAAGAAAGATAACAAAGATTCGAATGAAACAATTCATTTGGCTTGGCCATATTAACAGATTTGATAACCTTCCAGTGCAAGTCCTTGAAGGAGATATTCCAGGAACTCGAGAAAGAAAAGAAGACTCAGAATAAACCGGATATACAATATTAACAATGGACTAACATTTACAGACTAAAGCTAAGTATCGATCAAGGACTGACTGAAGGATTTCTGTGTGGAATATTTTCTGATGTTTGTCCTATCATGGATCATGGAAAGAAGAAGAGATAATCGTCTGATGATCTCACGTCGAGTAATGAAATATTACCATCTAAGGACATCCACAAACATTCATACTCATTGTGGGATCCGAGTCCACACCTGTTGATTGAAGAGTGGATAAGCAATCCACTCTGTCAATCATACCGGCTGATTTATTCCAGTTCCAACCGCAATAACTTTATTGACAATCCAACCACGAAAGGCTGAAAATCTATAGCACATTAGTACCACAAATGAGTCAAGTTACAGAAAACCTTTGTTCAACCACCAAAGCTGTCCTTTTGAATGCCGTTTTTTAATGAACCCTAAAAGGATATGACGATAGTACTACATGATTGATTTTACATTATTATCATTATATCACCGTTTTTTTTCAAATGTGCATTATTATTGTGCAATGTAGATAAATCTCTTTGCAATTGTATAGATTTCTTCGCTAAACTGAAGTCTTATGAAAGTATTACAGTAACCATAGTAACCGCAACAAATAGAATAATATCATTATTATACAGTACGTTTATAGCAACTCAGAACTGAGTTGGAAGTTTCATTGAAAAACAAAAAGCTATAATTCATTCTAGGATTCAATTCTTATTTCAATGATACGGCATTCGTTTTTCTTTTTCTTTCTTTCTTTTTTTGATCCGGGAAGAATCAGGTTTGCTTTAAATACTGCAGTATTTGGTATTCTCTCTGTATTCGGAACTTACCAAATCTAATCCGTTTCTCCCTCAAGGAATATTTAAGTTTATAAATGAATAAATGCCATACATAATTGCATTTCCTACTGCCCAACCTTAACTTTCCACTTCCTTTAACCCCTTGACATTTTTGCCGTGTCTCTGATAGTGGGTGTTATGTATATCATCTTCTATCTACAGCCTGAATGTGCATGGCCTTTACGCTATCAAATCTCGCAGGTCAAGTCTTTAAAACACAGTGTAAACCGAGAATAAACAGCTGGCTTAGATTGTACATTTGAGGACTAAGAAACATTATCTGTCAGCTCGTGTTTCCTCTCATAATTCAAATTAGTAGCTCTAAACATAATTCCCCATTATTTTATGGATATTGACGGAACGAAAGTGATACAAAAAAAAAAAAATGGCTTTCTTTATTTGTCAGTATTGTTTCGGTAAAGGAAAACATGAGAACGTGTGTCTTCTCATATTCCCGGAACGATCAGCCCATCATTTCAGGACCCGGCCCGCTGTTTGTAGGGTAGCTGCCACCTAGTTTTAACTATCAAGAATTTCAGAGATTATTTGGTCTACGATAATTAACGTGCCAGCATTATATATCTACAGCTGAGGGTGACAACAGTAATTTACTTCACTTTTTTTTTTTTTTTTTAAATATCTTGTCCCTTAGTTTGAGGGCGTTTGACAATTTTAATGGTAAGCACATGCTCATATAAGCTATTAAATTAAAAATTATTTTTTATGAAATAGTAAGATAAGTTATATTTTACTAAAAAATTAAAAGATAAATTTTCATATTTTAAGAAATTTAAGAACTTAAATTTCTTAAATTTAAGAATTTTAAGAACTTAAGAGTACACCTGTTTAAATTTTACATATCGTAAGAGTACTAAATGTATCCCCGTGTGGTTCCCGGGAGGGTAATGGATGGCAATGCTGTAGCCAATGAAGTTTTAACTGAGGCTCGGCTATTGCTGTTACCCTCCTGCCATGATCAGAGCTTTAATAGCTCAATAACACCTTATCCCTACACTGTCCTCTACAGATAACGGGGAAGATGAAAAGCATTCTTGCTTCGCCCCTTTAAGCGAGTCCTTATAAGGACTATAAGGTTCCCGGGATAAGAATAGCACCAATGTAGTCAATGCATGTCGTACGAGGCGACTAAAATTGGTACCCTTGGAGGGTAATGGATGGCAATGCTGCAGCCAATGAAGTTCTAACTGAGGTTCGGCTATTGCTGTTACTCTCCTGCCATGATCAGAGCTTTATAGCTCAATAACACCTTATCCTTACACTGTCCTCTACAGACAACGGGGAATATGAAAAACAATCTTGCTTCGCCCCTTTAAGCCAGTCCTTATAAGGATTTATAAGAAGTACTAACTGTGAGGTTCAGATGGAATTACATACAAAATAATTAAACTACTCTCCAGAAAAGCCATTGTACATATAGTCAACATAATTAATGCTATCCTCAAGTATTTCCCCTTAACATGGAAAATAGCAGATGTCACGCCATTCAAAAAGATTGGAAAAAACGCCCAACTCCCTGAAAGCTACAGACCTATCAGTCTTCTGTCTAACCTTGGAAAGATCGCAGAAAAAGTAATCCTTACTAGGCTTCAATCACAAACGGACCAACTATGTATAATTCCAAATGAGCAATTTGGATTTAGAAAACACCACTCCACCGTTCAGCAGATCCACAGGCTGATCGAATACATCTCCGAAGGCTTCAACCGGAACTTTCATACAGCTGCAGTCTGTTTAGATGCTGCAAAGGCTTTTGATAAGGTGTGGCATCAGGGTCTTCTCTACAAGCTCATCAGATTCAATATGCCTACTAATCTAGTTAAAATAATTCACTCTTACATCAGAGACAGATACATGCAAGTCAAAATAAATGAAACTGTATCAACTAGATGCAAGGTTCTGGCAGGAGTGCCGCAGGGCTCACTCTTGGTCCCCTTGCTGTTTTCTATCTATATTGCTGATATCCCTCAAAACCTAAGCTCAACAATCACTGCATTATTAGCAAGATCCCTCAGCCCCAAACTAGCTGTCAAAAGACTCCAAAACAGTATTCACACATTAGAGAAATGGTTGATGGACTGGAGAATCCAATCCAATCCACAGAAAAGTTCAGCCATACCGTTCACTAACAATATAAGAAAAGAGCCTCAAATCAAGGAAGATATACATTTACTAGGTGTTAAAATCCCATGGCAGAATACAGTCAAATATCTCGGAGTAATTCTCGACAAAAAACTACAATTCACCAACCATATAGAACACATAAGTTCAAAGACATCCAAAGTAATAGCGCAGCTCTACCCCATGATCAACAGAAAAAGTAAATTTGATACTCAGAACAAACTGCTCATATACAAGATGGTAATACGCCCAGTCATTACTTACGCATCTCCTGCATGGAGTCATACTTCGAAAACAAATATTCAAAAGCTGCAGAGAATACAGAACAAATGTCTGAGAATGAGTTTGGATGCTCTGTGGTTTATCAGAAACTCCCAAATTCACAGAGAAGTCAACATTCCCTACATCACACCTCTCCTTCACGACCTAGCTGAAAAGTTCTTCATCAAGACAATTAATCATCCGAACCCACTGATCAAGCAAGCTTCAGACTATAATGAAGCAGATTTCTGCAAATACAAGAGACCCAAATCAATTTTATGCTCAGCTGAACACAGATAATCTCACTGCCCTTTCAGGGAGAGCTTAAAGCTCAATAATTCTCCACCCAAAGAACTTTCCTTTTCAGATGGAGGGGAATATGAAAAGCATTTATGCTTCACCCATCATATCAGTATCGTTCTGCGTTCTGCGAGTACTAACTGTAAATGGGGCATGGATCGACCGTGAGATGCGGTGATTAATACCCTTGGAGGGTAATGGATGGCAATGCTGTAGCCAATGAAGTTCTAACTGAGGCTAGGCTATTGCTGTTACCCTCCTGCCATGATCAGAGCTTTAATAGCTCAATAACACCTTATCCTTACACTGCCCTCTACAGATAACGGGGAAGATGAAAAGCATTCTTGCTTCGCCCCTTTAAGCCAGTCCTTATAAGGAAAGTACTAACTGTTTATGAGGAGAGTGAAGATCAAGTCCTTTTTAGGACTTCCAGGGTAACAAATGGCAATGCTGTAGCCAATGAAGTTTTAACTGAGGCTCGGCTATTGCCGTTACCCAGCCATGACTAGAGCTTTTAGCTCAATAACACCCCATCCACACAGATTTTCTTCATTCAGATGACGGGATAAAGAGTCATTTGCCGTTACCCAGCCATGACTAGAGCTTTTAGCTCAATAACACTCCATCCACACAGATTCTCTTCATTCAGATGACGGGATAAAGAGTCAAGGACTCAGTCTATCGCCCAGTTCTTTTAAGAACTTAAGTACTCACTGTATCCCCGTGTTGTGGCCGGGATAAGAATAGCGTCATTGTAACCCATGCATGTCGTACGAGGCGACTAAAATTGGTACCCAGGGAGAATAGCAGAGCTGTAGCAAAAGAAGTTTTAACTGAGGCTCGGCTATTATTGTTACCCCTCCTGCCATGATCAGAGCCTACAGCTCTATATTACCCTATCCATACATTTTCTTTACAGATAACGGGGAATATGAAAAGCATTTTTGCTTCACCCGTCTAGCCAAAAAAAAAAAAACGTACTAACTGTAATATGCACACATAAGTTGTCATGCTGGTTAAATGTGAGCTATTTTTTTTTTCAAATAAAGTGTTCTCTAGCAATGCGAATACATTTTGCCTACATGATCCGATTTTAGGATCATCAATCATTTCAATAGGCAAGTCAAAGTGTTACTTACAGATCTGGAAGAAAAGATAACATCGATGCAAAATGGCGTTATTATGGTAATACAAATGTTTATTTCTTTTTATTAACATATTAACACTTTCCTTCCAAATGTTTTTCCTTTTTTAAAAAATTCTATTCCTGTTGATTTTATCAACATGCATGCATTCACTCTGTTTTATTTAAAATGTACTTAAACAATGCATGTGTGCGTGAAAGAGAGACGGTAGAATATTTTTAAAAATTGCATTGCCCAGTATGCAACCAATTATATATTTATTGTTTTCATTGCTATGCATGAGTTCCACAATAAGGGTAGGGAATAGGTTTGTTTATTTTAATAATAAAAAGTCAACAAGGGAAAAAAATTGAACCACTACAGTGATATTTTGTTGTTATGATTTCTACATATTTGTACAGCACTGACTTTATTTGTTCAGTTTCAGTAGTTCGACTGCGTTTGTTCCCTCTCCACTTAGTCATTATATGGTTTTTTTTCGTTTTTGGACGCGAGAGTGTTTTTCGTAGGTAGACCTGGGTGCTTGATTGTATGCTTGGCAGGTATTCACTTTTCCTGGTTTGGATTATTTATCAGAGCGTTATAGTAGAGAGAGAGAGAGATAAAGAAAGAGAAAATTGGGGAATGAGGAAAATAGGCCATATATTTATGTCAGAAAACAAACTGGCATAACTTCCTGCAGTTTCTGGGTCACTTTCTCTCTCTCTCTCTCTCTCACACACTCGTAAGCACACTTCTTACCTCCCCCACCCCCACCCCACCCATCGGACTCTAAAAAGAGATGAAAATTTAATGACGCAATGAAACCAGAACTCAACGGAATTGTAACAAATATTTTAGATTATGACGGTTTACACTTGTAATAAACGGAGTCAATTTATATTCAAACGCTATGGATTTCATAACACTAACTGCGATCAACTTATGCGAAAGAAACTTAAGAAAATTAAAGAAAATATAATTGTGCTAAACTTAATCCATTGTGGCGTGTGTGTGTGTGTGTGTGTGTGTGTGTGTGTGTGTGTGTGTGTGTGTGTGTGTGTGCGCGCGCGCGCGTGTGTGCGGGTGGGACGAAGTTTCTTTTGCTAATAATGTTTTTTTACAGGATTTTTGGACCCATTATCTTCACCCCCATGTATAATGTTCAGCTTGAAACTATCCACTACGACTTCCGAAACTTCTTAGTGTGAATACTCATCTAGAAATTGTGTTTTGATTTTCCTGAGAGTGTCTTTGAGCTGTGATATTTTGAGGAAAGTTAACTTTAATTTTTTACACTGTTGTCAACTGAAATGAATAAGGAAAAAATCACCAAAGTAACAGTAATAATTCGTAGTTTTTGTATACCCATTTTTGTATCCGTCCCCCCACCCCTGTATACCTACGGTATACAGGGGTGGGGGTACGGATGGGTATACAAAAACTACGTGTAGGTATAATAATACCTACTCAGTGTAGGTATTATTATAAAAAGACAGTAAACACACACACACACACACACACACACTCAAGAAAATAAATAAATAATAACAGGAACGAAAACAATAGAAATTGAAGTCAAATCACCATACTATGTTTACATCAAATTTTCCTAATTTATTTTAAGAAATAGAATTGCGAGACTAGAGGAGACATGAAACTCCGTAACACTTCGTGATAGGACAAGAGAGATGTCCCGAGAATAGTGTGACGTCATTTACAGAGTTCTTCATAAATTATCTTTACAATGTTTCTATATGTTGCCTCTTCTCTTTGTCACAAATAGTAACAAGCACTAAAAATTTACATAAATAATAGAAGTCCTCTTTTCTCTCTTTAAAATGTGTCATAAAAATTAGATGTTTTTATATGTTGATTCTATAGTGTTCATAATCATTCGAATAATCCTATATTTATAATTTTTATTTTCTTTTAAAGAAACTGTAATAGATATAGAATACCGAAAAGTACCATCATATTATCATGTTCAAAAAGTAGTATCATCGATAAGTTCATCAAGAGGATTATACTGGTGTCATGATTTGTTTTCTTTGTGAGTAATAATTACGTCAAGTTCTTTCCTTGCAACATGTATGGTCTTTAAATTTGATTCATCAGCAGAAGGAAGCAGTAAAATTAGATTTAAATGTCTCATGTTTTTCTTTTATATGTCAGAATGCACGTATTCGTTTCTATAAGTATTTATATCGCTATTTATCGTAAATATATAATTTGGTCAGAGAATCTAAAAGCTTAGATCTGAACATTCATTAAACCTCTAACTTTAGCCAAGATATACCAGGTGTTGGCTTACGCTTGGACTCGCCGATCTTTATATTTATATAGTTTTCTATATTCGGCATGAAACTCTTAGATTAGATTTCCTATCTTTGAGTTTCTTATTCGGCTAAGATTTTAATACTTCCAATATTTCGTATCCGTCACAGAAACATCTTCGGGGATTACAAAAACTTTAGTGGTGTGCCCTCTATGGGCATTTGCAGGTGACCTGGAATGTAAAGAGGGATCTCTGATAATTAAAGTTTCCCAAATTTTGGGAAGTTTAATGCAACCGTATTTGTTTAAATTAGGTTGATTCCTGAGGTGCAGATGCAGATTCAAAGAATAGTCTTTCTTTTTTGAATTTACTATGGTGGAGCATGGTAGTTTTTTCCAGGAGATCCTGTGGGATGAATCCAAAACATGGTCTGCAAGGCCAGACTGACCATAATCGTGTTTGCAGATGTAAGAACTGTGTTCTTCTAACCGGATGGATGCTGACCTGCCTCTTTGTCCGAAGTAGGCAAGTTTACAGGAACAAGGTACTCTATATACACCAGGCACTGAAAGAGGAGGGAGCTGGTCTTTAGTGGAGGCAATGAGGGTAGCAAGTTTACGGTGGGGCTTAAAAGCTGTATGGAGGTTGTATTTTTTTAATGATCTGGCTATTTTTTCTGAAGTACCACGGATGTAAGGAATGGTGATGGCATTTCTGAAGAGATGGTCGGGGAATGGGGAATGATTTCATTATTTTTTTAATCCTGTGGTCATTGTAGCCATTGGAAAGGAAGGTGTTATGTATGTGTGTGAGTTCGGTTGAAAGGGCAGTTTTACTGGAACAAAGATTGTGGGCCCTATTGGTCAGAATTTTAATAATGCCATATTGCTGGGAGGGGTGGTGGTGGGAGAGTTTGTGAATGTATCTGCCTGTATGAGTAGGTTTTCTATATACAGAGAAAGAAAGGTTACTATTAGGAAGGCGTCTAGGAAGGGTAAACTATTGTTATTTTCCTTTTCCATCGTAAACTGGATTCTTGGATGTAGACTATTGAGGTGACCGAGGAAGGAATCTAATATGTCTGGGCCATGAGGCCAAATAGAGAACACATCATCTACATATCTTAGCCAGATAGAAGGTTTTAGAGGGGAAGAGTCAATCGCTCGTTTTTCAAAATGTTCCATGTAATAACTGGCAAGAGGGGGTGAAAGGGGGGGGAACCCATGGCAGTTCCCTCTATCTGTCTGTAGATTTTGTTCTTCCAAGAGATATAACCAGAGTTAATATTCCATTAAACCTCTAATGAATTCTTCATAGCATATATTCGGCTAAGAAATAATGTGGTATTCAATATTCACTTAATTTTGAATAATGAGAGAAATTCTTTGTTAAGTAACCTTATCTCCACCCTCACTTTCCTACGCTCATTCCATTTTCACAAACTGTTTCTAAACCACAACCCCCCTTTCATCCCTACCAAGAACGTAACCTAGTTTACGGATGAACCTCCAAGGGTGATGATTTCTTTACTGTTCACGGATTTGCAGGCCGCGTAAAGTTCTAGATAATTTTTCAACACCCACCCAGTATTTCAAATCGTTACGAAATAGATGTTCTAAGAAATCAACTGGTGTTCTTTTAAATACTTAAAGTCTGCATGATGTAGGAAATGTAGAAGATGTTCACTGGTACACTGAAACATTTAGTTTCCTAAGTATCTAATTTAGAAGATGAAACATTCGCTGTATTAGCTGCTATAAATAGCTTTATTGTGGTTTGATTGGCTGCGAGATACGAAACTGAAGATTGAGGCTATCTTTTTGAAGGTCGTCCTATCGCCACTACTGAAGAATTATCTTCCCTATTATCGGCGTTTCTTTCTTTCTTTTTTTTTTTTTTTAAATTTATTTTATTGTTATCATGCTCTTCTAGATTAGCTGTCGTTGTTATTAAATGTGGCACCTGCATAATGGTTTGTGGTTTCTAAATATAATTCTGTTACATTAAAGTGCTAAAAATATTAAAGGACATTGGAAACAATAAATCGGACTTGTTGCTATGGTTTATCATTGTCGATTGCTATAACAAAGCACCGCGTTTGATTGCAATCATTTTCTATTTATAGAACCTTTTTATGTAGCTGCACAAAAGGCTGTTTTTCTTGTAGCTTCACGGAGAAAGTGAAGATGGAATATTTATCAATATTCAAGAGAAACACTTATTACATGAGATATCGAATAATTCCTTATAACTTAAGATGTTAGAGGATAGAATACGAGTAAAGTGTTCTTTTTAGAGAAATATATAAAAACAGGATATTTTTAAATAATAAGATACATTTAATGAAAATAAAAAAAAAAGTATGCTGTTATCCTGGCAGATAATAATCTGTATTAATCTAAATAAAAGTATGCCGAAACTGAAATCAACCTTAATATGGACCCACCACAATTTCAGGTTAATTTCCCTTATAGTATTTTGTGCTGAATTCTCTACCTACAATTTCAAGCCGTATGGAACCCTGTATGTAAAAGTTCGTCAGTGCTTTGGCAGTTGAGAAATGTTGCCATATTGTAAATAAGTATGAAACGGACAGTTAGTGGGTTATAAAAAGGAATGACAGTTACTACAGTGATTGAATATTTTAAAGTATTACTTAAAAAGTTTGTATTAAATAATTTTTTTTGCAACAATGGTAGTATTTAATTACTATTTTTTTTAAATTCATATTGTTTATTTTTGTAAAACTGGTGTTTTTAGCAGATTTAATTGTGATTTCGAGTTTTAACACGAAATCATAATTTTTTTTTTTTTTTTTCTGGATTCGGTTATCTTTAATGCGAATTCCGCACACGAAAAGGTTGTAAACCACTTGTGAAACACTAGTAATATAAATTAACTTTTGAAATATTTTTGAAAAATATTTCAAAAGTTATATTTTCCACATAAAGGCAAGTCATTTAAGGATAACCTGGAAGTTCTTTGTATTGCTGACCACTGACGATGTTATTCAAAAAGTATAATGTTTTTTTGTTTTTTTTTCCTATTTCATTCCAGGAAATTCATTCTGAACACCATGACCAAATTAAAATGCGTCACAATACTCATACGTATTGCTGAAGCTGTTCTCCTAGACGACCCTGAACATAGCTACTGTTACCATCATCATTAATACTGTGACTAATCATAAAAAATAAACGCAGTTTTGTTTAGAGTAAGGCAAAGCGTGTTGATCAGTGACTGTTATATACTAGCCCAGACCTGAATACCCATTTATATCTGGTTGCTACTACGACCAGAAAATCATTTTGTGTTAGTATGTAAAATTCAAGATTTTTACAAACTGATACAAACTAAAACAGTTCATTTACTTTTCAATGAAAGAGCAGTTTTCTCACTGGGAAGAAGAAAAAAAAAAAAAAAAAAAAACGTGAATAAGAATGATAATTTTGTGTGTGGGAGGTGGGTGTGGGACTTAATTTATATACTTGCAGTTTGCATGTTTTCATTGTTAAAACACACACACACACACACACACACACACACACACACACCTTTCTTCTCTTAGAGTTGCTAATATATCTACTGATGTTGCATAATATGACCAACCACGCAGATTGTATTTTACAAGAAGTATCACGGTTGCATAATTAATGGTATTTAACGTTTGTCATCTACAAACTATAAATTACGATGATGTAATAAATTTTCCATTGACTGTAAATGTAATTATAGTAGTTGACGGTGACATTCGTTTTCGGTATAACTTGAGCCTACTTTACTTTTTCTTAGAGATTCTCGGGTTAGAGCAAACTTTACCCATATCTATGATGGATCTCGTAACAAAGTGATGTCATTACAGACACACTTTACAAACAAAATTAGTTTTATTTCAAGGAGACAATGAAATTCTTTGAGACCTTTGTTAACCGAGGGTCTCGTAAACCATTTCAATGGAGTGTGAAGAGTTAACCCACATGAAAGAGCGTAACGTTGGTTGTTTTCTTACTGTTTCGTATTTGACTCAGACTAATGCCTTTCTGAATAAGCCGCGTGAACATAGTTGTGTGTCAAAGACCAGTCTACAGTGATTCGACTTTCTTGTGGGGAAGGGAGGAATGTTACTTCTGCAGGTGCAGAAACTCCCCCAAGAGTTTCAGATATCACCAATGTATCACCAATGAAAGGACGGACATCAACGGCTGACGAAAATATTGAAGAACGAATACTTATTTTTGAATAGCAGGACGATGGCTATCAGTGAAGTTGAAAGTCAACTGCAGATTTATAATTTTGCCTATGACATCATAACGGAATTCAACTTTCACAAAGTTTGTGCAAGATGGGTCAGACATTGGAAACACTCCACAATCTACGTTGTTTTAAGATCCTGATGATTAAGATTGTAATGTTTTCAATAGTTCAGTTTTTGCTCCAAGGTTTGGCTCGAAAATCTTCATTTTTCCAGAGATAAAGAATGGAGCTGTAAGTTGAAATACTATTAACACTTTCATTGCCAAGCTGAAAAGTGGAATTTCGTGTGGTGGCCAATTTTTTTATATTTTTTTTATTTAGTTAGCGACGTCCACGCGATAACGCGTGATCGGCCGTTTGGTGAGAGCTCGCGTCACGCGATATCGCTTGATTGGCAATGAACATGTTAAAGTGTGGATATTTGAAAATGTATGCAAATTTCAGTTTCATTTTTATCGTTGGAGTAAACCAAGTAAAATCCCCTGAAAAGGTCCACATTTGATCTCTAAAACAGGTTTGTGAATAATTTAAGAGAAGGTTTATTTAATTTGCACTTTACTTTGGTACTTAAATGTCTATAGGTTTTCTTTCATGGGTGCAATGGTAAATTTAAAGCCAGAGCAAATATGTTGTTGGACATAACAAAACTGAATACATCACTCGTTTTGTTTTGCTAACCTTATATAGAATTCGAATTATATATCGAAACTTCATTGGATTAGATACGAATTTTCCCATAGAAAAAGGATTGCTATTCTTAGCTGTCATAACGCCATGATATGAAACTTTTTGAACTAACATTTTATCTATAATGGCGCAATACAAGTCATATTAAAATGCATTAAAAAAGACAAAACGGTCATAGTATAATACTCAGTACAACTATCGCTAGAGAATTCAATCTTAATTTAGGTTGAACACTCCACAAGATGTTCATATCTGTGATGTATGGAAGGACGTCACACAACAACATTTCTCATTCCAGGTTTCTCTACTGTCTTCAATGGAGTGTATATTTTTATATGAGTGTTAATATTAATTCTTGTAAACAGGAGAAATAAGCCGAAATTGCGTTTATATCCGTATATTTCTCATGCCATTCCTTTCTGATTTTCACTTAGTTATTGAGATAAACTAAAACTAGAGTTCGTATATTATGTCTATTAATTGCATGCGTTGTCAGAACAGAGAAGGTTAAAAAACTTGAGTATTAAATGTTCTCTTAATACGGCGGGGGATTCTAACCCTGGTCTGCTCCACTAGAGCGTTCTGATTTTCTCTGTATTAAATGGTATTAATTCTAATCTCTATACCCTGCAGGAAAATGCAATCTTATCATTTGAACCCTCTCTTTCAAAGAAAGAAGAGAATTCGAAAATGATTTTCCTTATTTTTATATAACTAGGCCAGAACCGGGACTCAAAAGTACTTTTTAGTTCAACTCTGCATTCACAATTTATATCTTACTTATATTTTTCGTACTATCTCAGTAGTTCGCGTGTTATATTATCCTTATTTAAACAAGAACCAGTAGGAGTCTTAAATCAAAACACGTCGACTGTGGTTTTCTAAATATAGAAATCACATCTACTTTCGAATTTAAATGTCCTTTTATTTTTCTTCGTCTAGAAAGTTCCAATCAATATATTCGATTATGTTTAAGTAGGTTTATTTGACTTTTTCTTAAAACAATCATCCTACTTCTCGTCTGCCTTTGAAGCCAGACAGATGTGGGATGTCCTTAAGTATTCTGATTTGTAAACCAGTCTCAAAGTAAACTTCCCCGAAGTATGTAAACGGTCTCATTTAATGGACTGTTTTCTTTCATCTCATTATTAACCATGATGAAGTGTAGTTTGTGGTGATAGTCGAAAATTTGTTGGTAATATTTTCCGTTTGATGTTTGGAAAGTATTCCTGGATAATATTTTCTAACGCTGAAATTGTTGTCTATAGACCTTTCTAAACCAGCTTAAATAAAATAAATTAAAACAGATCAAACTTGCAGTATTCACTAGGATTACAGAACTGGGTATACTTTTAAGAAAACCAGAATTATATTTTCATTTTATCTTTTAGTCTTCTTCACAACTAACTACAAATTAACAAAAGCTAAAAAAAATGTAAGATTACTTAGAAAACAGATTTATTAATAAGTTAACTAATACATTTAATTGTTATAATGGACTATTTGCTTTTGAACTGAAGTGACATTCACTGTGCTGTACGCTTTCTCAACCCTTTCACTCCCAAAACAGCATAAACATCACGCATCAGATCAACTCCTGTACATAACTGCGTGCTATTTTTTTTTTAAAAAAAGAAATATATATCTAAAACAAGCATAAATGTTCTAACCCATGCTTATTATCCAAAGAAAGCAGTGGAAATTTAAGTCCTTACGTTCAGAAAGTAAGGAATAAAAGAGCGATCTCTAGCCATCGCCAATGTTGTAGTTTCTACCGAAATTCACCACGAAAGGTGACAACATAAGAAATATGTAAATAATATTTTAAACTGTGTCATTGTCATCTTCAGTTTACGCTAAAATTGTCTAAGATAATATTCTACCAAAAAGACTGATATGTTTAGCAACAATCAGACCTATAAACTGGGGGAGGGGGGGGTAGGAGAAAAAGAATCCCTCGAACAGCTAAAGGTGATCTAGTCCTTCGGGTACATTATCCCAAAGAAATGAAATAAGCGGAATGGAAGAGAAGTTGGTCGGTAGATTCAACTTTGAATCTACCGACCAACTTAACACGTTCATTGCTAATCACGCGATATCGCGCGATGAGAGGTCTCACCGAACGACCGATCACGCGTTATCGCATGGACGTCGCTAACTAAATAAAAAAAAATAAAAAAAATTTGGCCACCACACGAAATTCCAATTTTCAGCTTGGCAATGAAAGTGTTAAATTAAGAATGTATCAAGTGTCTCTCAGTCACTCCGATCTCGCGGAACACTAGGGTTCTGGGAAAGCCTGATATATATTTACTATTGACTGGTTTATTTCTTTGGATTCTAATGCTAATTGAGATAACTCTCCTCATGCGTTTCACCACAAACTTCCTTGTCATTTGTTGTCGTTCTGTTCTACATGACAGTATTCATCAGAGTTTCCGTTTGTATAAATTACGAATAAATATGAAAGTGAATTATTCCATTTTTTATAGTACTTATAATAATGTGCTCCTGTGTGTGTTCTGCGATAGATTCCACTTGGGGTTTGAGATTCAAGATCCGAGTTTCTTCCGAGAGAGAGAGATAAATTGTTTGTTTACTGTTAAGATTGATTGGTCAAGTAAGTTGCATTTAATAAATTTTGTAAAAATCTTTCTAACATCGTAACACATCGTAACTGGTTTTAGCTACTTCCGATTGTGAGATTTTTTTCTTTCGGAACGTCCAACTATTCGTTTATAACCGGTATAAAGGGGATTGTTTAACTTTTTCAAATGAACCGCGCAAGGAAAGGAGGAAAGAAATCATAAAAAAAATTAAGTAAACGAAAAAAAAAAAATGTTATATTCTTTATGACATAAATTATCTATATGTGAGAAGAAAGAATTGGTTGAATTCGAAATGGAGTTGCATGCCATCTCCATGGAGTCCTAGGACTGGTTTGCGGCTGAGAACTCTTACACACTACGTGATTCACCATCCACACCACGCCTCTACCATTGCATTTTTTCTCTGTTAATGGTCACTTGCATACACATGACATGATATGATTCCAGCCGAATAAAGAAGATTTTACGAAGTTGGGAAAGGCTGACATGCTGCCAAGAGGGAAAAAGATCTATTCATAATACCCACTTCACAGGGTAAAAAACCTTTTATAAATTTTTGAAATTTTCACATTAAAAACAGCAACTTCACATTAAAAATTCATTAAGTAAAATTAAAAGAATTACTTAAGTAAAAATAGAAATAAATGTATATAAAAATCTTAAATCCCATTTAAGATCTTTATATATTGTTATTATGTATTTTTATTTAACTTACGATGTCATACAAAGGAAGGAGACTCCATATTTGAGACTCTTTGAAAAGGAAGAAACTGTAAATATGAGAAATGTCCTCTTCGTTGTTGTCTGAATTTGATTTTTTAATCCAGTTTATTTTTGAAAATAGATTGGAAGTCATTGGTGGAGATAATGCTTGAAGAATCACCGAACGTAATATATCACTATAAATAACAGAATTTAAAGAAGATGGTTGCTTTCCTGGTTGTCAGTCTGTTTGTGAATATCGATGTATATACTCTTATGGTGAATTCCTTTTTTTTTTTTTTTTTTTTAAAGTTAAATTTCCGTAGAAAATTTAGTAACTAGATTAGTTACTTGTCTTTCAAGATTGTGAAATTCCCTGAAATGTGCATGCATTATCCACAAAAGTGGATAATGCATGCACATTTCACAATCCATGTAAACAAAATATCGAAAGATTTTCTTGTTTATTTTTGATATTTTTTTTCGTCTTAAAAACTCTCAGAGGAAGAAGAGAATAAAGGATGTGCTAAACGAATGAAAGAAATAAAGTTGTGTAATAGAAGTAAAACTTCTGTGGAGATTAAATATTTGATAAATGCTAATCGATTGGGTCTGTTAACATTCACCAAATGTTAATGGAGATGCTCCATAAAGTTTCACTGAATCTGACTATCGGGAAAAGTGCACCGAGAAGTCTTAATAATGCAAGGAGATTTGAAGCAATTATCGAACAAATATTAATTTTTGCATTGGCGTTGTCATGGATGCGATGAATCTATTATTAATATATTTATAAACAAAAGCAATATCACTATAAATATAAATAAATATAAGAAGTAAAGCGGTAAAATTTTATACTTAGTTACTACGTAAATCAGTGAAATCAAATCCTTTTAGTGAATCAAAAAATATTGCTAAGATTGATTACAGTTGGTTAGAATTTGCTATTTTGGTAATGCTTTAATTTTCCCCTCCATTGGAGTCCTAACTGTGTCTTTTCTTTTCAGACTATGCCAAAGAATTCCCACTCCTAATCGATCGCACAGGCCAAACGAAAACTGAAGACGACCATGACATCAGTCCACGATAAGCTGTGATATTGCCCTCCCTCGGCGAACAGAGAGGTAAAGGAACAACGTCTGCTCAGGTCACGGTGTCACCAGCCCAGGTTAGGGCATTCGTTCCAACGTCCTTGGATACCGGTCAGAATAGGGGAAAGTGCAGTTGCCTTTAGTACGTTTGCCTTGAGGTCAACAGTCAAACCGTCTGAACGTGGATGGGTTACTGGATTAAAGAGATTGCTGTTAATGCGTCTACCTGAGCTCATAATTCTAGCAACTGGGGGACGTTTACCTGGGTGAAGTAAAACACGTGTCGTCATGATTACGCACGAGAAGCGGACTCGTGAAGCAAGGTATGTTTAGAGCTTATTAACGATTCTCGGCTGGTAACGGTAGTACGGAAGATGAAGGGTCATGATGACCCTCTGACTTTTGCATCGCCAGGACAGATCGATTTTGAACACGATCAATTTAAAAATAATCGCATCATGGGAAACTTTGACGACAATGACTCGCCCATTGATCTCCGGAAAAAGCCAGCTCTGAGTAGGCACTCATCAGAGGAGAGCAACCTGCTTAATGGGAATCATGGAAAACCCGAAGCCCCGACGATTCAGGCTGAATCTGGAGAGAATGAATGGCTGAAAAATTGGCAAAAATGGTCAACAATTAGTGCAACACCCCCACCAGTTCACCCCATGTTTTTTCTGGGCAACGAAGAGTTGGTGAAAAGATTAAGTAGTACATCTCCTAGTGTAGACCGATATGGAGGCTACTCGCCACTAACAATGGCTAACCAATTTCTTCTCAATCCATTAGCATTCAGTCATCTTGGTCCATTGCTTTGTGATCAGTTCGGTGTAACCTATGCCCTTCTGAAAACTCCCCACGGGGCACACATACCAGTGCCTATTAATCCTGCTCTGTATGGAATGGGCGACGCTTCGAGTTTAGGTTGCAAAAATTCCGAAGGCGAAGCGAATTCTAATGGTATTTCTGATGACAGAAAGGATATCGCGGCACGTTATTTCTCCGCCAGACGTAGTCCTCCGTTTGATACGTATCCGGAAGAATATGTTATGAGGGCCGATCAACTGCGCAGGTGTAACTCCAATTTAACTGATCTGCGCATGAAGTGGAGCTCGGATTCTCCATTGACGACGGTCGAAGAACACCAACGAAACTGTGAATCAGAAGCGCCATCTACTTTGACCGAAAGTCCGCTACGAAACCAACTAAACAGAAAAGTCTTAGAAAATTACAGAAAACGAAGTAAGCGTTCGTTAACG
This sequence comes from Typopeltis vanoorti, assembly GCF_054136105.1. Classification (NCBI taxonomy): domain Eukaryota; kingdom Metazoa; phylum Arthropoda; class Arachnida; order Uropygi; family Thelyphonidae; genus Typopeltis; species Typopeltis vanoorti. The sequence continues at coordinate 81,495,876 of NC_143549.1, forward strand.
ATGAGGTCACTAAGTTGTTCTCAGCTTAACTGCAAGACAAATGAAGGAGGCACTCGACACCAGTCTGGCTACAAATCAGACAGTGAGATGTTATCTTTGCATCGTTCTACATCAAGACAGGAGTGGACTGATAGCGATGAGTCAAATGAACAAGATCTCAAGCGTAAAATGAGGGATGCTAGCGATGCCGAAGACGACACTGAAAATCCCCTCGATTCAGATCGAAAGATTCTACGTTGTCCCATCACTCGTCTTAACGACCATAAACGTCTGAAATGTGGAAGATCTCTTTCGGAATCTTCACTACGACGGAACATGCCAGTTCCAGATTACTGTGCACAGAATGACATCTCAATGAAACTGTCTTCTGCTTCAGCAGGGATGGGTCCACTTTCTTACGCGGATCAGGGCACATTTCTAGAGCGTCTACGTCACATGGCTCCTGCTGGATTTCCATGGAACGTGTACGGCTTCTATACTCATCTAATGCACAAATTCCAAGACCACGAATTACTCAAACGACATCTGGGAATCGAAAGAAGACAGGATCTAACGGGACTGAACGATAATAGTGTAGTGTCACCTCCAACATCACCATCTCCAATTAGGTCATCGAGATTACACTCGATATCCAATGATCAGAAAGTAGTTGGCGAATTGCTAGTACAGGACGAAAACAGTCTCTCCGATCCGAACAACTTGAAAAAACGACCAGTGCGGGCATTAACCGGAAAACACGTAAAGCATGGTACGGGAGCGAGTCCATCAACTCTTCTTACTCTCCGACAGAAAATACAAGAAAGACAGAAAGCCAAAGAACTTGGTCTTACTACAAGTAACGGAGCTCATTCGCATGTAAGAAACCGAAGTCCAGGAGGGTCCCGAAAATCTCCGTCTTCGAACAAATGCAAAAACAAGGACAAAGGGACTAAGATGACTTCTCCGATGTCTTCTACTCTCGCATTGACGTGTGGTGGCAACGGTCGTTCTGCAACATGACCACGTGATAGATAGCAATGTTGAAGAGAACCGTTTTCATTTCCATGAGTTGGTGGATACTCTGAGCATTATTTACATTTTCGTATGACGACTCCTGTTGGGAGAAGCGAACATTCTTGTTTCATAGTTACGACGAATGATTTGAATACTGACGTCTTCCAGTTGAAGAGAAAATGAATGTCAAGGAGATTTCCTCCGTCTTAGCTATCATTGGTTCAACTCTCGCGTGGACACATTCCTGCCTTTTTAGTGAGACATCCCTCTGTCAAGGACCACAAGTCATTTCACTTTAATTTCGGAGAGAATTTGATTTCTGATTCTTCCCATAGTCAAAAATTTTCATTGTGACTTAATCGCTTCAATTTATAGCCATGATTGAGGTTCATCACCTCCATTCATTTCTCGAGACAATCAAGGTTCCATGAACGTACAGAGCTTATAAAATTATATATTTTTTTGTTTGTAAGAAATGCGGATTGTCTACTAGGTAAGACATGAACATATTTATACCCACGCTTTAAAGGCTTTAAGAAAACAAGTATATTTAATAAGCTAATGGAAAAGAATTGCGTATGATACACTTGAATAACAAAATTTACTGCTAGTTGAGCAAGGAAGATAAAGTTTCTTTTTAAATAAAAGTGCTTAACTCGAAATATGGCTAAACTGGTGTAGAGGAACATGTCACTGATTGGTGCTGGATATGTTTAAGTTGCAACAAAAGATTTCCAATGTGCCGTAACGTGAACTAAGCTTCCAGCATTTTAGAAACTCGTGCACCATTCAACAGTAGTCTTCTCTACCATTTTGGTCATATGTTTTAGTAAATTGTTTTTGAAGAACCGGTAATGCTTTAACATAAATAATCCTCTACCGCATTTTTATTCTTCAAAGGTAGATGAAATCCCTTTTCAGTCCTAAACGTTTGGAAATTCATAAACAGTCAGTCACCATTAGTTAAGTTCATTGCTACAGATGATTTTGAAGAATTTTGGAGAAGTAAGAGTAGGGAATAAAAAGAATTAGATTATTTATTTATTTACTATTTTTTTAAATTCTCTTTCTCAACTATGCCATAAATTGCGTTATTTTTTAATTATAAATCCTTTTATTTAAATCTTTGCTATGTTAGCTGTATAACAAGCTAAAATCTAACGGAGTATCTAGTATTAATCACGATCTCGACATCATCAAAATCAAGATCCTTTTAAGCCTAGCTAACTAGAATCTTTTGCCTTTTCATAATCGAACAGTGCCTTTAGAGAAAGTGTTCATTGTAGTTATGACCTTCAAAAACAATACAACAGCCATTCATTATCTTGAGTTTATTTAATTAGGCGTTAAAATTTCAGTTTCATTAAGTTCAACTGCATGCATTTAATTAAGAAGTTTAAGCTGGCAACTTCTTTTATTCAATACATTCTGATTATTTTAAGAAAGGAATTTTCTAACTTGAAGATCTAGGAAACCTAAACATATCCCCTATCAATAAATATTTTCAAAGCCTTAATTCTGGAAAAGAATTAAAGAACTAAACATTATTTCTAGATATAAATCATACACACCGTTTGTTACAATAAAAGAAATTAAGTGTTAGCGATTTAAAAATATTAGTAATTAGCAATAGTATCAAACGAATTTTTTAAACTGATGACGGGATCTAAAGCACTATTATTTGCTTTCTAGATATCGGTTAAAAGGCCAAGGATTTTAGCAAATTTTACAAAAAACTTTCTACCTAAATGGCTCAGATAATTTTAAGCAATGTAATTATAAGAATTTCTAGCATTAGAAACGACGTCGGTTTTAAAAGCAATGTAATGATTTTCTGAGGAAGTAGCTAATAATCTAAAATACTGCATTTATTGTTTTTTTACGAGCAAAGAGTTGAGGATACCAGCGCTGACTGAATTGAAAAACAATATATATTTTTTCATTATATAAAAGTATATTTCCACAAGAAGCAGGTGGCGTTAGTTGACCCACTTCAAGTCGCGTAAGTATGTATAAAAACGTTTGTTTAGCCGTTCAGCTATAATTATTTCTTAAATCATTACAATCATCAATATTAGTATGAACAAACAAACCCACTATATTAATATAATAGATTTGTTCGTTGAAAGGTTTAAAATACGTTTAGTTAGAATATACTTGGAAATATAACGGCTGAAACATTTTTGTAAACACAAGTCAAACTTCAGTCAGTAATAGAATGACTTATTATTGTAGTATTTAAGCTAGATATGGCGTACACTTTTTTAAATTGATTGATGCATTTGAATTGTCATTTTAATGAACTATCATAGCTATACAAAAATCGCTTATATTTAAGAAATAATGAAATATTTCATTAACGAAGTGCATCTTATATGTAAGCACGGGTAACCAACATATCGCAAGCTCATGAAACTAGTGATACTAAGTTCAGCACAAAATTATGGCTAGATTTACAGTATGGTCTGGAAATATACCATTTGGGATGTTTTTAACATTTCGAGGGGAATCGCACAACATATTCCAACACAAATTAGAAAAAGGAAATCGAACTGATGGTTACACTCTTTTACAAAGCGTATACCTTTCAGAACATGAAACATTGTAAGCTAGTAAAACAACGTTAAGTAATATAAAAGAAAAGCAATAATATATACTTTATTACTCTTTCTAAAACCTATTCATAATTAGACTAAACATTTATCATAATTAATCTATTAAAATATCTATTAAATAAAATTTGAAAATTTTTACCGAGTAAATTTGAACAATTTTACCATGCAAAATTTCATATTTTACATATAATTGATTATCTTTCCTTAAAGCTATATATATATATATATATTGCTAATATTTCGCAATGATATCGAAAACATTTGTTCCCTTACACTCGTTTGTTTGAACTTCAACATGTCGCTGTGCTCAACATCACCGTAAGTTGTTGAGAATGCAATCCTGTCATTAGAGATATGTAAATTATGTCCCCAATATGTAACGTTTCATGTTTGTGTCGAAGAGACAAGGAGAAGCTATAATTGCTAAAAGAATTTGCATTTCCTTAATAGACAGAAAGAAAAAAAAAACATTCATTCGACTGACCTGGATATTCGCACAGTTTAGCCAATAAAATGACGTAAAAGCATTTATCTAGGTGTGCATAGAAACATAAAATGTTTCAGTATTCTTAAATTTGGTTATTAGAAAGTAAAGATGTCAAATATATAATACTTTTTTAAGGCTGCTTCTGTGTAAAAGGCTTGTCCACACTTATATTTTACAGCTATATATTGTGCAAAGCTAAACGCTCTTTTTCTCCACACGTAATAACATCATAAATTAGAATTCGAGTACTTTTTTTTTTAAAAAAAAAATTGAATGTGACTACAAAATTGGTACATATTTCAAAATCGTATACAGCAAAACACTTTAGTTTTGTTTTGACATTTAAGGAAATTCAAGTGAAATTACTGAATATAAAAAAAAAATCATTTAAATTTGGAAATATGCGTACAATATAAGTAAACATTAATTCTTCGAAAAAATAACCTATAGAGGTTTTAAAATATTGAGAAAATCCAAATAAAGTTAGATTTTTTTTATTAGAATTACTACAGTAGTGTTTCAGAAGGCATCACTCCATTTCGAAAGCTGTTTAACCAACTGTTTTTTTTTTTTTTAACAATTCACGATCGCATGTATTGTAATACAAGAGCATGTTGGTAAATCAGTAAATTTTAATAATTCCATTGCGCACCAATAGGTGGCGACAATCCACATTTTTAATAACTTAATCATTGTAAACATTATGAAACAATGTTGGCAATACAGTGTACTTGATTTTCAGTTGTCTCCTATTTTCTGTTCTATAATATTATTATAGTAATAATAATTGCATTGTTATAATAATACTATATACTGTCACTAGTTAAAGATGGAAATGGAGTTACTTTCCAAATAATAATTGCAACATTAAAATTGCGAGATTATATAGCCTAATGAAACAACGTGTATCATAATAAATGTTTGTACTTTTATATCGTAAGGACGTATAGCGATAAATTTTCTTGCAAATTCAACACTTGCATATCGCTTTAAGTGGTTTCAAACTGAAACTTTTTGTAGATTTTCATAAGCAAATGATAGATATTTCTTACATAACAATACCGTATATTTTCCTAAGGCTCACTGTACACTATCTTTCATATCGATGGAAGGATCATATTGTAATCATGTATCATTACAACCACGTTATACGTTGTTTAGTCTAAATGATTACGTTCAAATCTGCTTTTTTTTTAATATTTAAAATTTTTATGAGTACTATGATTATCCATTGCATAATAAATAACATACCAACAGATCAAGTGAAAAAATAAGCCACTTTTTTAATAAAGAAATTAGACTGTTGCTGATCATAATTTGCAATATTCTTTTTATATTCGAACATATGATGATGCAATTAATCAACGATATCATTAGTTAAGTTAATTGCTTAAAAGAAGATAGGAATTAGAAATTTTGATTAAATAAATGTTCACTAAATGAGAAATATTTAATTAAATCTAACGAATGAACTATACATCGAACCATTCAAGTTTATTTAGTATTTAGAAATATTTTCAATAGCATTTTTCCATTATAAGTCTGAACCATATTATGAAAAAAAAAAGCATACCTTTGAAGCAAGGCTGTAATAGATACGAAATATTTTTAGGATTGAGACTTATAATGGAAACGTGATTCCACAGAGGTTTCTAAATAAACTTAAATGGATCAGACGAATATTTACGCTTAGCACAGGAATCTTTAACATTATTTCTATTTCATTTTTAGAAGGCAGCATTAATACGATGAATACAGATGACGAAAAATGAGTTCAATGGGTTTTTAACTTTACTGAATAGATGTGAATTTCACTAATAAAGTGGGATACCCTCTTTTGTATTTTATACAAATGAAATTAAAATACCGACTGCGAATTTGAATAGTTTTGAATTATTTGATGACGGATAACACGAAAACTATTGTTCGCATGCATTCTGTGAGAACCTGTACTGAATTTGTCTAGTACGAGAGTTCGTTTTCATCGACTGCAGCTATTAGGTGGCTCATACAGGTTATCTCACCCCCCTCCCCGTTTTCTTAATTTTTTTTCTCCAATAGATAGACAAAAAAGTCTGAAAATATACATTTGAAAGATTAAACTCGTCTCTTTGATACTATTTAGCCAACTAACTCTGACCTGGAAAAGTCAGTTTGCTTCCAGAGGTGCAAACATTTTCAGAAAAAGTGATTGCAACATCAGCAACAAGCGAAAAACCCTACGCCAGTATTATTTCAACTCAACTATCTTGTTGAATCGGCTCGTACTTCGGTCAGTTGGTGATCCTTTATACTCACGAAATTACTTGCACGTGCTTTGCTCCTTGGAGTGATCGAAAGCAATAGAGAATCCTCATTTGACCCATGCATTGTTCCATAATGCTACTTTCCTTTCAACTTCTACAGATTTTTAAAGTAAACATAGTTTAAATACACACATTTAAAATTAAAACACATCATCACTGGCCACTTTTTTTTAATTATTGTGTTTAAGTTGCAGTTTACGTATTTATCGTTCCTACAAATATTATCATAACATATCTTTATATACAATATAATCACATGAGTAGCGTCCTTGCTCTCCGATCAATAGACGGTAGATGATTTTCATTACCTGATGTGATAAAGTTCCTACGTTTGGTCTCTAGAGCAATGTTCTGGACTATTTGATCTGTAACCTAATTCTTTCAACTAATGTTCTATGGATTTACGACAGTAGTGAGTGGGATTTGTATTAGAAAAAAATTTTCTTCTCCACTTTTTTTGTCGGGCTTGTTAAAACAAGAGCAGCGGCTGACCAACATCCCTTTTCTACAACTGCAAACACATCGAACTTACTGTTCGATCTATCTCTGTCCTCCGAAAGTTTTTCTCACTACGACCTGAAACTTTTCACGAAAAATGTTAGCAAACTTCTTTCTCAATCCTAACCTGCAACCAACACGCGGCAATAATATGCTTATATGCTCTTTCACTTCTCATGTACGAGATCAATAAAATAATAATAATAATAATAAATACTGGTGGACTCTGCGCACAATTATATCAGGAAAAAAAAAACATTGTCTAAAGTTTTGCGAATCTTTTTCATTATCTGTTTCTGTTCTTACATCGATTGCCACTTTTAAGTGTCGAAGCTAGATTTTTTTTCTTGTGTGGCGTCATATAAAAAAGTTACATTTTTCCTTGAGATATAAAAATTCTAAGATATTGAAAATAGTGAAAATAAAATGCTTTAATTGTAATAAAATTCGAAGTTTGTAATCAACTTATAATTTTTAATGGTAATTTTATATAATCATAGATGAACCTTAGGAAAACACAAGGAGTTATTCTCAGAAAAAACACACGAAAAGTTAAGGTGGTTTGCTGATAACCAGTCTTCGAACTAATATTCAATCCGAGTGTAATGGTAGATATTGTAATACCTTAAACAACTTCTTTTCCAAATGAATATGTCATATTATGTGGCAATTGTTTTACAGACTTTTTTGATGGAAGTGCGTATGATTTCCAAATCAAAGTGCATGGCTAGCTACTTTAGAAAAGCTTGAAATCGTCAATATTTAAAAAAAATGGCTATTTTTAAAAATAAACATATTTTTGTACTAAAATATCAAGTCAAGGGACCATTATTATTTTAATAATTTTTATTAAATATCTCCTTCGCCTTTCATATATGTGAATATAATAAATGATAATGCTCTATAGAATATATTATTTTTGGTACATTAGATTATATCTTACAAAGCACGTTTTATATATAAGAATTTATGAAAAGCATTCCAAGCAATGTTGAGAAATATTAGGAATCTGCATTATTTTTTAGAAAAAAAGAATAAGGTACCTATTTTTTACAAAAAAAATATTTTACGGCTTCTTAGGATGGAAGACCTAATTCCATATTTTTTTAAAAATTCATGTCTGTTTCCTATTATAAAATGTATTTTCGTATAATTATTAACTCTCCAATTCTAAAATAAAAATTGTTGAAGACATTGTCCACAAATAATTATTTTGATATATCACAGTAAAGTATTTGTGTAATGTGTTAATTGTTTATTACTTTTTTTTTGTTATTTTCTGTATATTTCTGCAGGAAAAAAAAGTCTTAAAATTGACATTCCATACCGTCTTTTCCATTGACATCTATTAAACAAAGATATTAAAGATTTTTAAGATTGCACTGCACATTTTTTATATGTGTTGCCTTTTTATCTGTTTTTATTCGCTTGTTTGGCAAATTCATATTTTTCTCTATAGAATGCTACTGCCATCACATAGTGTTATTCGTAAAAAGAAGAAAATCACCACTATTATTACCCTGATGCCACTGCGAGGGGTGGATGGGTTATTTAATTTATTGCATTTTATAAGTGTTATTTACGTGTAGTAGCGAACATTCCATCTATATGTATCACGATATAGAACTCCAGCTGTGTTATGTATTTTGTATTTTGTCTGTAGCGCAATTATAATCAACTGAGAAATAAATGCCTTGTATTTTCACAAACATCTACTGTCTTAATTTGCATTTTATCCACAAATGGCGTACATGCACTCATCCTATATATGCGTTTATTTAGAAAGTTTTTTTTAAAAAACTTACCTGCTTGTTTGCTTACTTGGGAAAAAGGATTAAAACCAAGTTTATAAAATTGCTTGGTAAAACGTATAAAATCTCGTTCGTTTGTTTGTATGTATATTTGTTGTATATGCAATTTTGTTGTCGGTCTGGTTGATCGAGTGATTAATGTACGCCTTCTAAGTAGCAGACTGTAGGTTTGAATCCTACTATGATCAAAGATACCTGTGAGTTATTTAAGTGGTTAGTTTCATGGTCCGGTGTGAAACCATTGGAGGCTTGAAGTGGCATGAAAAAGTTTCATCTCTGGAGCAGGCTTTGTAGATTGCGAAGTGTGTGTGTGTGTGTGTGTGTGTGTGTGTGTGTGTGTGTGTGTGTGTGTGTGTGTGTGTGTGTGTGTGTGTGTGTGTGTGTGTGTGTGTCCGTGCGTGCGTGCAATCTTTCGGGAAAGCCTTAAACAATCTCACTTCTTTTATATACTTGAAACTATTTTAATTTCAATCTGCAGACCTTCGAATATCGAATCCATCCTGCTATAAACAGTAGTTGTCCTAACACAAGAAATGAAGAAATGACTGCTACTTTTGAGAGGGATCAAAGAGGAAATCAAGTGTACCTTAAGGAATCGGTGTCTTTCTCGACAAATATTCATGAGGTAAGAAATTCGAGACATTGAATATTTAGCAAGAAAATCATAGCGGTGTTAATGAGACCGACAAAAAAGTACATTTAGTTAATCAAGACACAAGTAAAAACACCAGATGTCATTTTAATTCATCCATAAATTATTTTGAGATTTTTAGAGGTATAAATTCCAACATGCCATGTCTCAAAACGTTAAGTTACTGGAATTGGCCTTCGTTATCAAAAGGATACGCCCTTCTGTTATTATATCGTCAGTATATATGCTTTCTCCATTTGTTCTAATTAACATAATGAATTTATCTAGTTCGAGTTAATGAAAAACGTTTTCAGTACAAGTGAAGGCTTTCATGCATGACAAAGAGCGTGTTTGCTTTTGTAGAAATTTCAGATGGAAATTTTTTCTTTGTAAAAGCGAAACAGATTCCACAGAAGAAGGTCTCCTCCGATCACTATAATGATAATCGATCCTTTAATTACGTAATTTATTCTTAATTTAATTGTTCTTTGAATATAAATCCTGCTCAAGCCATCTTTATGTACATCACGCATTAGCTCATTGTAATATAAACGTAGCTGCTTAATTTCACAGAAATGCTCCCTTCATCTGTATTTGACAGCAGTATACAACCTTCGAGTTGCTTACTGTTTCAAATATAGTCTCTCATAGAATTTTTCCGATTCATACAAAAGAATAGTTGTTCCATATCAAAGTAGATATAAAGTTTAGTTCTTAATAAGATTTTACGTCTGAACAATTTTTTATGTATATACTGTATATATAATAAAGTACCTTTTGACAAATCATTTTATAGGCTAGCCACAATTTGCACATAATCATTCCAATGCACAATCACTTCTTCCATGGGTACAGTAACGATGTTTGTATTTCGGCTGCTAAAATGATGTCATTTCGGACAAACGTTTCGAATATTGTTTCCCACACAATTCGCGTTATTTTACTTCTTCCTTATGCGAAGGAAGAAACAGCCCAGTCCAATTTTATTTTGACTATAAATCTTTTATATATATTTTACAATTTAATGATAAGTATATCAAAATTCGTGCTTTCTTTTTTCCAGAGAATACAGAGAATTAAATATACGAGGTGGTCTGAAAAGTTCTCGACCTAACAATGAAAAAACGAATTTATAATTTCAAAATTATTTTTATTTTTCAACATAATCTCCCTTAAGACTAATGCATTTATTCCAGCGATGGTCCAGCGTCATTATCCCGTCCCTGTAGTAATTCGCAGTAAGATCTGCAAAATACCCCTCTACAGCTGCAATCACCTCTTGATTCGAAGAAAAACGCTGCTGACCAGCGAGGCAGAGTTTTAGTTTTGGGAAGAGAATAGAAGTTAGAGGGAGCCAAATCTGGTTAATAGGGGGAGGGGGGGGATGTTCCAACAATTCATAGTGCAGATCCCTTAATTTTCACCTTTGTGGGCAGGTGCATTGTCCTGATGAAAGATGATTTTTTTCTTCTGCAAACCGGATCTTTTCTCACGAATTTTTTCGTCTAGTCTGGTTAAAAGATGGGAATAATATTCCTTGAATAATATTGTTTTACCCTTTTCAAGATAATTAATAAACGAAATGCCATTAGCATCCCAAAACACCGATGCCATGACCTTTCCTGCTGATGGAACCGACTTTGTCTTCTTTGGCGCGGAACAACCGGCTTCTGACTACTGTTTGGATTCTGGTGTGTAATGGTGAATCCAAGTCTCATCCATAGTAATAAATCAACGCACAAAATCAGTTTTATTCTTGTTAAAACGCTCCAAGCACTGTTCAGAGATTTTCAAGCGAGTGCGTTTTTGATCTGCTGTGAGCAAGCGCGGCACCCATCTTGCGCAAAGCTTCTTCATTTGCAGTTCTTCATGCAAAATATATTGAAATGCCTATAGTCTCAGCAATTTCACGCACTTTGAGTCGCCGGTCATCCAATACCATATCGTGTACTTGATCAATGATTTTTGGTGTTTTGTTACACTTTTTGGAGGTCCTTCACGTGGATCATCTTCAAGGCTGGTACGGCCACGTTTAAACTCAGCAGCCAATTTATTAATTGTCGACAAGAAGGAGAAGAGTGCCAGTAAACTTTTATGAACTTCGACTGAATTTCTTTTGGCGTTAAATCTTCTTTTACAAAGAATTTTATAACCGCACGATACTCAATTTTATCCATTTCGAGGGATACAGACAACACTTTTGCTTCAGACAGCTGTATAAAACAAACTACTTGATAGAATAACTTGCAATTTCACATGGATACTTATGACAGATGTACCTACTTAGAAAAAAAAATCTTGCTGATAGTGTTGCCATCTATGGTCGAAGCCGAGAACTTTTCAGATCACCCTCGTATATGTAGAGTTCACGACAGGAGAGTCCTTGACAGACGTTATGTGAATGCTGTGGGCCCATTCCTCTCCTCATATTCATTTTCATCCATTTACTTTCTGTAGATCACTGTGTCGAAAAGAACATTTTTCATTTATTTATTTTTGCAACAATACAGTACATTTTTATTCATAAGCATTTCCTGCATTTTATTAATTTATTATTCGTTATGACTTTTTTGTTCCGTTGTTTTTTTTTTTTATCATGCTTAACTGTGTTTTAGTTTTCCACGAAATTTACATCTCCGTTTTTTATTTTTTCAGACAATAATAATAATTCGAGGTACTTACAGGCATTTAAGGCCTACCACCTGCCAAGATTGGCTTATTCCTAAATGCATTTTGGTGTATAAATTACTCGTGTTCTCCTGATCGGTTCACTTGGTTGTGGGATGAAAAATATGAGGTGGTAAAGTTTTTCTGCCGTATGAGAGGGGATAACTCACTTTTTTTTTGAAAATCCCTGATAAAGGTTCATGTTCTGGACAAAATTAAAACTTTGATCTTTCTTTCTAACTAAAGGGTTAGGAATTTCTTACCTCACGGATATTTGTCGAGAAACCGATTCTTCAAGGTACACCCGATTTCCTCTTTGATCCCTCCCAAATGTAGCAGTCATTTTTTGTGGCAGGACAACTATCAATTTTATCAAAATTGATAGTTGTCCTGATAGCTGTTAGTTAGAAAGAACGCTCTTTAGTTAGATATTGGTTATGTTTAGTTCGATGTTGGTGGAAAGCATTCATCCAGACAAATAGGTATACACTCTCCCAAGATGGAGTATGTCACTATGGGAGAAGTAGACCCAACCGTCTCCCGCAATGGGAGAGGTTTTCATCCATCAGTGGGGAAGTTACAGGTTGTTTTCATTCATTCATTCCGAAATATCTCACTCTGACATTTTAATTTCAACACTGTAGATTCCTCATTCGAGTTTTGCAGAAGTAAATGAGGAGGTAAGTGTGAAGATTTAACCGAAAACTGATGTTGATTACAACTCAATTTTAGCAGATTGTTCATTTGAAATGCACATTCAAATGAACAATGGCGAAGGTTGAAAACACCTGGGTTTGAATCCATTCTACGACAAGAAAATCTTTATAAGGACTTTTCAACACTGAAGGGGAGTTTGTCGATTTGACATGGAGGTGGAAAGATTTCCATTACGGAAGTTCGGACTTTTCATCCTGCAAAACCAGTCAACGGACTGGAGAATATGCGCATTTAACACAATTTAACAATAGTTGAAATATATATATATATATATATTTTTAAGAAATGAAGCTGAATTGATTTTTTGGAAGGGCTGAGTTTTGACAAGGTCATTAGTAGCATCGGAGAATGATATTGAGGTCCTAAATATTTCCACATTGCATAGTATGTGAAAGAAGAAGGAGAAATGCGAAGTTTGGCATATGATTGAAGAGAGTGAGCAAAAGAACAGTCTTGAGGTACATCATCATTGTTTAAGTCTGAGGATAAACCATTCGAACAACACACAGTAGCTGAAGAAAATGGATATACAGTTGCAGAGAGGAAGATTATAGTGTGATAGCTGTAGTTTATTCGGAACATATTTTTTGTCAGAACAACTGCTTGAATCTCTCTAAACCATCTCAGAGTATTTGTCCACAGGGTGGGTAGCCTTTTAAGTGATGCTGAAATTCGTTGTTGGTGGATTTCTCCATTATTCTGAAAATGGATAATGTGATCTAGTATTTATTTTCTTTTTTCTTTTTTTTTCAGATAAAAGCTATAGGCTATTTCCCAAGCTTTCTATAACAATCGATTAAGAGAAAGAAGCAATATTTCAGTTAGTATCACTAAAGTGAGTTATGAAACCGCAATGCTATTTATTATAAGAAATAATAAATAAATAATAAGAAATAATATTTCTTTAGTATTGCTAAAGAAATAATATTTCAGTTATTTTTTACTAATACTAATTTAAAACTTAATTTCATGAATCTTTTGCATATATCGCCACAAGCTACCTAGTTTGATTTTAAAGTTTCGTTGCATTCGAATACCAATTTGATGTTACTTGTGTGAAGAATTACTAATGCAGTTGTAACACGACTGCAGAATGTGAGTTTATGATGGCAGATTTATGGACTTGAATTACAAACCTTTACAATAAAAACAGGATAAAAGTGATATGACTGAGAGAGTTAGTGAGCATATCAGATTGATTCAAATGTTTTTCACAGCAACAGGTCCAGGTGGTCATTCATTCGCTGCATAAAATGTTGAACAAATAGATTTTTTTTGCATTCAGACAAGTGGAGATGAGGGAATTGTTTCAGGAGAGATGGTGGTTGCATACAAATTCATGAAAAACTTTGTTACGGTCAAAAAGGATTTCACATGATGTGCCAGCCTTCAATTTAGGCTTAAAACTATTAATTCTAAATAAAAAGCAATAAAAACTATTTTCTCTGAAGTAGAAAGAACTGTCAATCTACAATACTTTGTTGTGGAAATTGTTGCGCAATTGCAATTGCCTATACAGCGATTGATTTTAATTTAACAACAAACTTTTATAATTCATCATGTCTTCAAATTATTATACTGCCAAGTATAATAATTGGAATTGTCTTTCTTCTCTCTCTCTCTGCATTTTTCTTTCCTGATTGCATGCCGAAACATTCTGTTAAAATCGATGATCTGAACGATTTTTTTTTCTTCGAGTTCTACAAATAACTGGTTCTACAATCGTACATAATTTGGTCTTTCAATTACATTTTAACGCACCCACAAAATGGATATCTTTGGAAGCTGCAGGTTTTTTCTGACAAAATATAAATTAAAAGTGACCTTTAGAAAGCATAAAAACAAAATTCCAAGTATCTGAATCATAAATTTTATTTTCCCAACATAAAATCGTAATGCAAACTTGGTAGCTGCAAATATGAAGTAAGTCGCATCGAAAGTGTAAATGACAGACTTACTTCAGAGAGTACCTATAAATCTTCATAAAACTAATAAACAATGATTAAGCCGAAAGGGGGGGGGTCCTGAAGGGATTCTTCACAAAATAACCAAGATAGATTGTGTGATTGCAGTATCTAGGGAAAAGCCTCTGAAGTCTAAAACACTAATTGAATTGAATATTCTACACATACCGGCCACTGAAATAGAAACCTTTATGCAGATGTACGTAAACGACACTTACGTTTACGTACATCTGCAAAATACTTGGTCACGTGCGTCACCACGCGTGTTGTAGGCAACTATTTAAGAATGCTGCTGATAAGTAATCGTCAATAGCATTGATCATAATGGGAAAAACAAAGGATCTGAGTTCGATAAAGGGCTTATTGTGGGTTACCGTCTTGCTGAAGCCACGATTTTGAAAATAGCAGAGGTGACTGGTTTCTCAAAAGGTAAGATTTCCGGATATTTAACCAGTGGAAAAATAACCCACATTGCTTGTCTAAGAAACGCAACTTTGGTCCTAAGACAGTCTATCACGAACGAGATCGTCGTCTTCTCAGAAGGCTTGTACGGGCAGACAGAAATTCCTTTGTGCAGCAATTGACCGAAGCATTTAATGAAGGCTGCTCCCGATTTATATTTCACTGAACTATGCGCAAAGAATTGAAGAGAGGATCGGCATTGGCGGTCGCATGTTTATCGCTGGGGGAAACTATCGTAGCCAGGATTGATATCAAGTTTGTGTTGTTATACTAGGAACGGAGGTTCTGTGGTGCTAGATGAAGCTTATTTTCTGAGTTATATCTGATTACATATAACAAGAGAGAGAGAGAGAGAGAGAGAGAGAGAGAGAGAGAGAGAGAGAGAGTCTAAATAATGGTATGTCGATAGCAGATAGAGATGCAAGAATGTTCATGTGCCTTCCAGAATATCAGATAATTTTGCCACTCTCTACTCTTGATTTCTTACCCTTATCAATAATCCTTCTGTGTATAATGTAAATATTTTTTATCTACTCCCGCTACCTTTCCATATTTCAGGCTTTTTATACTTCAAGTATGAATATGTATTCCTGATTGCATGTCTGTTGAGTGCTTTTTTTACCGTTGTGCTGTCACTGATTGTTTCATTTAGCAATTTTTCGAAATAATTACTCCATACACCAAGGATATCTTTTAATCCAGTTTTCATGTCACCTTTATCATCTCTATTTCCTTTTACAGCAGTCTTTCCTCCATTTCTGAGCTTTTTTAACAGCCTTCAGAATCTTTTCCATCTTTGATATTTATTTTCTATGTTTTTATCAAAATCTTCCCATGTTCTTTATCTAGTTTTACACAGTGTTCAACTTTCTTACATTTGTGTCTGTATTCTCTAAGAGCACAAGCTTTTCTTTCATTGCCTCTTTAATTTCCTGCATCCGCCATGGAGTTCTGATTTTTATATCCTTGCAGATTCTTGCTAACCTCACCACATGCCTTTCTGGCTGAATCAATATTTTCTTCAGGGCTTGCCACTGAATCTCCAATGTTCGGTTCCTGTTCTTAAACTCTTTCATTGTTTCTTGAATAATGTTTGTGTATTTTAGACTACAATTCACATCTGAGAGCCACTTAGCTTTTATTTGCTTTGAAATTTTCTTACATGTTCTTCATTTCATTGAATACTGTTGAATACTTTCAATATTCCATTGAGTTCATTGAATACTGTTCCGCATTTAGGATGAGCCACTAAGAGCGGCCTAAAAATACCTAACTCAACAGAGAAAAGAACAATTAGGGTGATTTCACCCATCAAATTCACTTCACTCTCACATAGGCGTTCAGTTTCTACTACTTGTATTTTCTGTAAAGATTTCCATGGTTACTGTTGTATCAGAATTGGCATTGGTAATTTCTGTTACTCTCCTTTAAATCGGTGGTTAAAAAAACACGTTCGGTGGTTATTCAATTTCATTCATTCATTCCTTCCTTCTTCTGCCTTTTCTTACTTTATTTACTACAGAGTGAAGTTTCCAGGTCTTCAAGGATTGGATTGTTTGAAATTATGACCGAAGCTCTGAAGTTGGCGTGTTATCAGATCCAATGGTAAGGGGTTTCTTATTTTTTCTCCCTAACTTTCTGCCCTTCTACGGTCTTAAATGTAGTATACATTCTTCTACCTATAGTCCACTTCGAATGGAATTACCATAATAAAAGACATTGCAATGGATTTTTTATGATAAGAGGAAGTTAATTTCTTTCCCATTCTTCGTAATGGAGTGAAATTCGCATTTTCTTAATATTTTAATTTCCTTTTAATATAATATCTTTTCTACTTTATTTCCTTCTTTTACTGTGTTTAGCTTGATATTTTAAGATAGACCTCATACATTTGTACAGAACGAACTAAAGTTTTTTCTAACGAATCTATAAGTTTGAAATTTCATTCAAATAACAAAAGTAAATTTCGAAAAAGTTTCTGATCGCATATAAGTGATAAATGTACAATATGAAACGAAATATGTCTTAATATGTCAGTGTCCTCTGTCACATCCAATAACTTTTACATGAACAGACTTACTTGCTGAAAACATGTTAGATATCATGGGACTCTAATTGGCATATTTTCATTGTTCTTCGAATAGGTAGAGCGGATTCATAATGAATTAATAATAATCTTCATTAACGATCATTTTCAAAACATTTCCGAGTATTTCTTTCTTTCTTTCTTTTCTGAATTTCTTATCCAATGTCAACTTAATGTAAAGTATGCTGCAAACACATTTGCAAGGTATACTATGATCTGAATAAGTTGTTCATGGAGAAAAGTTATTTCAAATGTTCCTATTTTTATTGCAACTAAACAATCAGCACAATTATTTCAAATCTTTTGATCCAATGGCTGATTTCATTTAGGACAATTATGAATATTATACACCTATTTTCTTCTTCTAATTAGTATCAGAAATCTTTTGCCATTTTTCATATTTGCTAATACATTTTTTTGTTTGTTACACTTCTACTGTGACAAAGGGCACACATTATTGAACTCCATTACTGACATTCTAAATGAAAATTTTCAAAAAATAATAAAATAAATCAATAAAACAGAAATGAGATCACACACACACACACAATAAAGCTAGGCTAAGATTTGTATAATATCTACGATTTGCGCCATGCAAAGAATAGATCAACAACAGGCAGGCAGGGAAAAAAAAGATATAAAAAAAGGATAGGATAAGACAGAAGGATGCATGACAGATAACAAAAGCAATATCATCCATCGTGAGCGACGCAAAAAAAAGCAAAACAACAACAAAAAAAAAACTTAAAAGGGGGAGTTTAACAGATAAACTAGGATAAGAAACGGAGCAGGTGTTTCCTATGTCTAGATGAGACGTACATCCCTAAGTGGATCATTTATAAGTGTGTCAAAGCAACAACATCATAGGAACCGCCAACCTGAAAAAAAGGAGAAAAAATATGGACTTAAACTCACAAGAATTTTACACTTTTTTTTTTTTTTTACTGAAATGGGAGTTATTTAAAAATGAATCTTTAACTATCATCAGGTAACGGTGCTTAATGAAGTTGTCGGATATTTTAAAAGAATGGTTAAATACATTATGAATGTATTAATATTTTATTTATAGAGTATAGTCTACATTTGAATGACTATCATCATAATGTGAACGTGTGTTGACTTTGACGATCTAAAATAGTTCGTTAGTCATGAGTCTATAGATTCATGACAGTGCAATCGCTCCCATCTTTGTTTTCCTCTCTCACGTTCTAAACTGTAGACTGCTTTTCAGACACGTTGATTACATGATTGGTTTTTGCGGAAAACATAACTAAAACAAGCAATAATAACAACAAACAGAAAAATAGGTTATGTTGCCATTAAGTAAAAACTGTGATCACAATAATAAGGAGTTCAGTTACACTTTCTGCATAAATAACATGGCATGAAAGCCTAAGACACAGGATAACTGCTATTAATTATTTAGAGTGCAAAATTCTTAACCAATTCCATCTATTTATATGACATTACATTTTTATGTTTTGCATGCATCTTGTATGTTTTATAAACTTTATGTGTAATGGTAGAATATGGAAATGGAAGATCTACAGTTTACATAACGAAGAAGAAAATCAATTTTAAATGAAGCTAGGAGTAAAACAAAACCAAAATCAACAAGTAAAAAGTAGTCGCGCCTAATTGGGTGGGAATCGTTGGCCTAGTATGTATATTTTAAAAATTTAATTGGAATGTGGCTCCGCCTATCGGCTCATTTTGAAGTAGCATTTTCAACGAGAATTTAACAGACAACTATTAAGTATATAAATTTCTAATATATTCATTCATCTGCTTTCTGATATGTAAATGAAACAAAACAACTAGGCAAAATTAATACAGTTTCTGTTGTTTTTCGTTTCAAATGAAAAACTAATTTTCGTACGAAGTAGTTCATTAAGTATAAATTCACGATACGGATTTAGACATTAACAACAGTAAAAAACAAAATCATTATCTGTTTTGCATTTTGTGTCCTGTCTGCAGGAAAATGAACTTCAGGAACCACAACTGGGTTTCTTCCTGTTAAACACGGAAGACATTATCGGTTTACTGATAATACTTTTCCTCATCAGCACTTAGGAAGGAAGGAAGATCTCATTTCAAATTCAAATTTCAAGTCTCAACTTCATCATTAAAATTTCTGGTTTTAGATTACAGTTAGTGTTATGCATGTATTTACAACTTTTGCTATCTAATCGCTGAAAGAGAAAAACCCGTTTAGTATGTGTGTATGTGTGTGTACTGATTAAAAGAGCGAGGTAGATCTGAGAAGAGAAGAGATAACCTACATTGTTAATAGAAGTTTTTAAATATTCAAAACCTGCCCAAAACGTGAATGTTTAGCAGATAGCCTTTCTACAGATGTTATCAACTTCCTTATTTATAGGTGGGAACAGTTTAGAGCGATATACTACTTGGGATGCTTCGTCTAATTCTTCAGAGATGGGCATCCATCAGAGGGAGAAACACTTTTAGGGAAGAAACAAGTGAGTTTAGACAGGTATTAAAATTCACAATTCGTACTGCATTATTATTATGAATTGCAGATCTTTCCTATTAACATATTAGGGCAGCTGAAAATCTTTCTGCAGTTTTCCTGGATGTCATTGATAAAGGTAAAAAAGAAACTACAAAACACCCTATCGGTTAAATAACATTCCAAATGGATGTGTACTTGAGCATCTAGCAACTGTATCTAATATAGCAACTATATAAGTTTTTTTTAATAGCAATTATGAGCAGTGTAACCACAAAGCACATTGAAGGATCTTTTACCCCTCTTTGGGAAGAGGAGATGACCGACGCAACAATAATTTCGTAATTTTTTGCAGTCATAGTATTTTATTGTTTATATTTTGTGTTTATGAAAATAAATATGCTTTCAAGTTTAGATTTAAAAGTAATACCCAACATCCAAGTTATTCAACACTTTATCTCCTCTTCTCCATCGTTTTTTTTTATATTAAATCTTTTCACAAAAATCCATTTTCTATATATTTGTTACGAGGTACGACACTGCTTGCATAAAGAAAGGCATGTGAAGAAGTTTCCATGTAAGAGAGAGAGAGAGAGAGAGAGGATGATGTAGCAATGAAGACAATATTTAGAGGAAAGAAGATTAATTGGGCCGTTGCTGTTTACAGAAATAAGAATGTGGATGAGAAAAAATGAAAAAAAAAACGTACTATTTCTATCTTTTTCTTTCCATTAACATTATGCTATGCAAGAATCAGAAATCGTACATTACCAATTGAGGAAATTGTGCAATGTCCGGGGAAAAAAAAAGAAAAAAAGAAAGAAAGCTGTATAAATGAAAATCAATAGGGAAAAAAGATCCAAAGGAAGACCTGAAAGAAGAAATGCTAGTAACATATTTTGTACGCAAATAAGCAAGTCAAAAAAGAAGGCTATAATGAATATATGCGACACATCACGGGATGATCAGGAATCAGCTGTTACAGAAACAAACAAAAACAAAACAAAACGAAGAAATGTTTTCTAAATTCAAAACAGATAGCAAACTTTTAATCCTTCGTAATTATTTGAACAAACAACATTTTATAGTTCGAAAACTATCTATTCTAAAAATATCTAAGGGATATTGATATTTGATCTACCTAGTTCTGGTCGATATTACGCGACAAGACCTTTTTCTTCGAAGTCTTTATTACTAAATATTTCAACCCATATAGATTTGAAATGGTTTAGAAGTTACACTTTTTTTTTGTTTTTTAATAGTAAAAATAAATATATAGAGAGAAATGAGAATTCTAGTATTTAGCAGTTTCGTAGGACCATTAGATTCCTAGTTAGACACCAAACTAAAGCAGTTTCCATAACATTTTCTGACCAAACATCCAAATATGGAATGTACACTCCATTTGTTAAGCAATTTCAAGAAAATGTCTGGAGTCTAGACAGTAATATTTACTGACCGCACCGTTAAAATCACTCCCGCTTTTACTACATGTATGTCGAATATCTGTCAGTGTGTGTGTCTGCCCGTGTGACAGCGAGAAAATAGAACACATCATGAGATCTGACCTGTCCGCCATGTCCTTGTCTTTTATCAGTCATCCGCGCTTTCACTGCTGTTTCCGCCCCTCCCTTTCCCTCTTAACCATCCACTCCCCCTAAAGTTTCCGGATGCCTGTTGCCGGGGGAACGAGACCAGTTGCTATATTAAGAATCTGTGCCATTAACCCAGTGTTATAGGACTTGCAACTATTGGTAGTTGAAGTGCTTTTGTGTGCAGAGGACGCTATGAAAAAAAAAAAAAGAAGAAGAAAAAAAACAAGTCCAACCAGTTACGTTGCCTTAGGGAGAATGTGGAGGCCTCCTTCTAACGGACATATGAAAGTAAGCGTGGAAGAAAAAAAAATATTCCTGGTATTTGCAATCGAGACCCAAATGTTTTGAGGATTTAAGTCCTTGTTTTGGTGCGGCTAATTTTGAAGACTGTACTTCATCGCAATGTCTTAAATTCGTTGCTTAATTTCAATTCCTATTATTTCTTGTTGAATCTTACATTATTAAAAAATAAACAGAAAAAGAAATCCCTTTCGTATTTTATGAAGTTCTCAACATGATGCTGAGTGTATAAACATCTACAAAAGCTACTCATTTTGATGGAATCTGAACTATACATACTTATTGCTTTTATCACAATAATGCGATTAATCTAATAATAAAATGCTCTCAAAATTACTTTTTTTTTTATTTCTTTTTTAATGAAGTTATTTATTTTATTGAATTTTAGAGTAGATACTTTAAAAACCTACTTCCTAATTCCCAATTCATATTACATTAGATTATTGGATAAATTATTCAACTATAAATATTCCTCTATCTGTCAAGGTTTTCTCGTTCTAGCAATTGGCTTGAAAAAAGAGATGTCTTCAGATGTCTTCCTTTCTGCCAGAACATCTAAAGGCTAGAGCATTTGGCTCCACCTCCTTTCACTCTCCTCCATCTCAGGTATAAAATACTATGATAAGTTTGTCGAAGATGATCTTTATATAAGAAATTCTGGTACGACAAATCCCGCTTCGCACAATTTAGTTATCTTCCATTCACTATCATAGAGAGCCTTCTAATATGAATATTCTCTACTCTACTTCCCAAAGTACTATTATAGTTATACAATATCTTTTCTAATAATGCGATCTTTATTTTCATTTTGCATTCTAAATTTCTATCGAAACTGAATCTTTAAAAAAAATTTAAATTGCATTTCTACAAAAGGCTTTTATAATCTTAGATAATTATACTAGTTACCTTTATATATATATATATATATATATATATATATATATATATATATATATATATATATATATATATATATATATATATATATATATATATATATATATATATATAATTTTATTGGTTCTGATAAACGAAAGTCATAACTAACAGAATCGGCCATAATTTTATATCTCAGGTATCACATACACTGTGTGAGGCTCTCTGGTGAACTCTTCTTTAGTTACCATTTCGCATTCATGAAATTCGAAGTCTACGAACTGCTACGAAACGAAAATAAATGAGGAAAAGAATAAAAAAATAATTAAATGATA
This sequence comes from Typopeltis vanoorti, assembly GCF_054136105.1. NCBI lineage: Eukaryota > Metazoa > Arthropoda > Arachnida > Uropygi > Thelyphonidae > Typopeltis > Typopeltis vanoorti. Next base: position 81,518,692 of record NC_143549.1, read on the forward strand.
AAATAAAAATAAAGAAGTGATAAAAAGTCAATAAAAACAAAATGAGACGTGCTGTATAACAATAACAAAAGCAAGCATTTATAATGATGATATGTGATGAGAATAAAATATTTTCAAACTACATGGCTAAAATTGCTCATTTCTGAAAAATAAGAGCGATAAAGAAATATGGACATGAACCGCATAGACCAGGTTCGTGAATCGGGTGGTCTATCAAACCCGTGCTGCTCGAACATGATGCATGCCCACTAAGTAGCATGAGAAATTAAGTTATATAAATTGTCGTATATGCGTTTCATAAGACGACCATGTCAGGGTTTTGTAAAACGTAGTGCAGTATAATGTTATACTGCACTACGTTTTACAATTATCATCCTGCATAATTTAGGTAGTGAATGCTGTTTGGTTTAAATAAATAAAGTGTATTCGACTAATTTCAACAGAGATTCCCTAAACTATATGTGTAGCGAAACATACAAATAAAGCGACCCTAACAGACTGTAGCGTTGTAGCGAAAGACACATATGCTCCTAACGCGATACAAACAGGTATAACATATGAATTATCTAAATTCTTAAATTCATGCCGTACTCACTCTAGAAGTCTTCTAGAGGAGGGCCAACTATAATAATGATTTTGCGATATTATGAAACCATCGCACAGATTTCATTATGCATTTCGGCTTCTGTAAATTTTAAAAAGTCCCGAAGTTATTTTGTTGAATTATTTTTCATCTATATCTACTTGCTAGATGATTGGACAAATAGATAGTGTCACCGCTCTCCTCTATATTCGTATATGCAGGTTTTGCGGATCCGAATTCCACTGTAGCGCGGATGTTTGTGATATCATTGGTGGGATGATTTTCATTGGTTGGTGTGTGAAACTGAGACCATCACTCTGCGTATTAGAGAACTAAAATAGCTGAGAGTCTCTCATGTTTAAACTAGACCAGGATTTTCGAATTATTCTCCTTCCTCCTCCTCCTCCTTCCCCGCGGTACTAAATGTACTAGTTTTCCAACCTTTTGTAGGTGGGATTCTCTTTAAAAAATAAATACCTGAAAGCTACTTTGATTAGTTGATAATTTGCGTATAAGAAAATGTAGTGTAATAGTTGTTACCTCAAATATGAATGCTATTCGTCCGTTAATTGGTGCTAATTTTTTGGACGTCTGTAGCGAGAGAGAGAGAGAGAGAGAAAGAGAAAAAGAAATGTAGCATTTGTAATTTGGTGGCTAGTGTAAATATCATATCGGTGTGCATTCCTATTCATAACACTAGGCCTAATATGACCTATAAAATTAAATCAACGTGATCAAATGAAGTCATGTGGAAACCTTTGGAATGACAAACACTGCTTGCTGGAAAAACCGAGATATAAATTCAGTCAAGGATACGAAGAACCATTTCCACATTTTTTTCCAATTGTGATTGAGTCAGCTCTCAGAGGCATGTTACAGTTCTCCCTCTGATTCAACGAAAAAATAAACAAATAAACTGCTTGAGAACACATGCAGTTGCCTCATGGCCTATGTTTCCTCGGCACTAACTAAATTACCTACTAGCAGTTATTTTACTTTTCAGATACAACTCTGCCATCAGAGCTTCTGCAATATCGTGCTGTGATATCAAAGCCAGCATTTTCTATGACATCAGGGAATGGTTATTAAGAAGAAATGCTATTAAGGAATCATATCTGCGGATATTACTCTTTGTTACTTCCAAAAAAAAAAAAAAGTCCAGGAAAATCGTTAAAGCCATAATCGATGCGTTCCATTCATGAATTCGCCCAATTGTATATTTTTCTGTTAATAATGCATATGGCTTCATGATAGGCTCTTTCTCATACGTTTTCATTAAGTGAATAAGATATGTAAATAAACCAACATTTCTTTGAGAACAAGCAAGAAGTCGCTCTTTATCTGCTATTTCGACATCACCTACAAGAAATGCGTGTTTGTCGAATCAACAGTCATCACCTGTGCTAACCGCACAATATTTGCGTTTGTGATACACAAATACTGCGTTCTTACGATGAGTATAATTATCAGTCATTTCATTAGTTACCCCCATATCATTTATCACATATCCTGATGCATTTTTTTACATGCATACAACATCCAGATCTGAATCTAAAGGTCACACTTGAGTTTATATCTATTGAAAACATTTTCTTTTTCTTCCTTCTCTGATCTGTAGCTTTATTTTTTTTTTATCTTAGACGTCACGAAAAGGACAAATGATTTTCGTTAGATTATACTGCCAATTACGTATGTATTTACCCACTCCTTCACTAAGTTCACGCGGTGCACCTTTTTCGAAACAGACATTGCTGTTTGTAATTTTGAAATCTGTATAGTCACGCGACCTACAGCACGAATCAGATGACTGAGGTGGACCTTGAACTTTTACTCTACGCTTATATAAGTAAATATTTAAATAAAATTGACAGAACATAAGAATGGGAAAGGATTAAAATCCATGTTATTACGATCTCATGATTTAAATAGTATGTTTTATATCGTTTAAATAGGATTAATGAGGTTCCCACTACAAAGTACAGTAATTATGTCAAGAGAGGGAAAAACTGAACATAAATTCAATATTACTGGGGCCTCTTCTTGTCTCTCTCTCTATATAACATTAAAGGAGGTATATTGAAAACAAAAGTAAGTCAGTGCTTAGCATCCAAATTTTTTGGACACTGAGCACAGACCAAGGGCACGAGTCAGAACAACAGTTTAGCCAGCATAATAGAAAATGTGTGTATAAATTTAATTTTTTTTCGTTCAACACTTTATTTATGTAGGTCCTAGAATCTCCAAAGAATAAAACAGTAAGAATAAGAGAACTAAATTAATTTGGAAAACTAGCAAGGTCTACAAGCGTTGACATGAAACAACAACAAAAAAGAAAGGTATGCGTAATCTCATTAGCGTAGAAACATTTATAAACATATTAGAAACATCGAGAGTAGTGTGTAGAATAGTTCATTTTTATACAAACATTAGCAGTCGAGATTCATTAACAACTTATCGCGATTAATTAATTAACATACTGTTAGAATGCAATGAATTTTAAAATACTATAACATGGTGCTCACGAAAAAGTGCTGTATGTGTGTATGAGAGAGAGAGAGAGAGAGAGAGAGAGAGAGAGAGAGAGAGAGAGAGGCTATGTTCATGACATTCCATATAGCCAGCTGAACACTTTAAAGTCTGAATTAACACAATTGAATTCAGCATAAATGAACGAGATAGCTGAGACAACAAATTTAATTTTGTACAAGCGTTCTCTAAGTTCTGTGATGGTGTATACAGATTTGAAGTGCACAACATAGGTGGCCAACAGCAGGCCCGCGGCAGGATAAAAACTATATTAAATTATACGTATTATAAATTTAGCTATTAATTTCGACCGCAGATTTTCTGATTGATATGCCAGTTATATTCATTATTTCTGATGACGGAAACACTTTATATTCTCAACATGGAATCAAAATTGCTTTAAAAAGATTACTCGATTTATAAAATCTACTGCTTCTCTGTGCGAGTTGTAGTAGTGGGAGTGGTAGATTGCTATGCGCTTCAGAGTAACGCATCATTGAAAGTCACTTGCTCTGATCTGGTACAGTGATCAGTTTCAGAGACTCAGTTTCAAGTAGTTTATATTGTTCTCCAAGTAGTAAAATGATTTAGCAAATATAGTAAGTCAATACATATATGGACTTATATAACTATCGACTCCATATAACTATTGCCTTGAAAAAATGCAGAGTTTATTTTTATTTAAGTTCTGTCTAAAAGTGTGCGGCCCGTGACGCTACCACTCATCATATATTGGCCCTCGTATAGAATGATGTTGGCCACGCCTGGTGTACAAAATATCATTTTTTACGCTTTAAGCGAAAGCAAAGTTTGTACTATTCGCGAAGGAGGCCGACGAAAGATCACAAGATCTAGCAGAGAATATCTTGTCTTTCCATGAATAAGTGTGTGTGTGTGTGTGTGTGTGTGTGTGTGAGAGAGAGAGAGAGAGAGAGAGAGAGAGAGAGAGAGAGAGAGAGATGATTAGTCGGATGGAAGTACGGCCAGAAAGGCTAAGAGACTAATGAATTATGTCTTGATTGCTTATGATCTCCAGCATGATGACTTATTTTGGAGAATGCAAAACCCAAATTTCCGAGGAAAATTTCTACTACTTCCACATGAAACTGATAAACCCTTCGTCACTTGAAAAGCAGTTATATACGGATTTCCAAGCTGAAGGTGAGTCAGCCCTTAGCATCTTAGACGATATTGTAATGCAGGTCATTTAGCGACTATTACCAAGGAACTCTACTAAAGAGATTTATTGAGTTTTGTCTCCTGAAAACCAGAGTTTCCTTTGGAAAATCTTCCACCTCGTATATGAGCAGGGTAACTGATCTTCAAATTAAAAAATGAGTTTTTTTAAACAGAATATACACATTTTATCAAAAAAGCGTCAGGAGAATAAGAAAAAGAAATAAGAAAAAAAGAAAAAAGAAAACTATAACATGTTGCAGTTCCATAACTCTTGCTTTTTAATGTGCTACTATTGGATTTCTCTCTCTCTCTCTCTCTCTCTCTTAATGAATCGGCAAACTTTTTGATCGTTTGTTTGGTCCCAATCGTTGTGTTAAAGATATTATCTGTTTCTCGTTTTCTCGATCTTTAATCTCTTGGATTGAAGATTCAAAATTCTTTATTCTCAAAGACATTTGTCATCTTTCACAAAGCAGTAATCTATGTGATCCTGACACATGCAAAGGATGATAGGCATAAAAGTATATGAAACACCAATGATATCATTAGTAATCAGAATTGGTAGCGATAAAAAGCTGCAGTCTCAACGAGCAAACAGAGCTTGGGAATAAATCAGCAATTGTGAAGCAGAATATTTTACTCTTCCCAAGTTTATAAGAGTCGATATTGTGAAAAAAATAAAAATTAAGAAATAATATACGAAGAAAATGTATAGCAAAATAGGACTGTGAATTTTGAAGTGGCTAATTACATCGTTCCTAAAAATGTCCTTTTAAAACTTGAGCTCAACCTTCATATGCTATTAAAATTTTCTACAAGTTCTCTATCTATAGAAATTGCATAGGTTTTCATAGTGCTGCTGCAATTCTCAAGGTCTATTAATTTCAAGGAAAGTCTAATGTTGTTTTCAGTGAGTTGATCACTGTTCTGACTTTCTTACAATGCAGAAAGGAGGAGAAGTTTAAAGTAAAATAGAAATAAATAAAAAAAAAAACGCTATATAAAGTTCAAATGTGACATTCACGTTTGGGAATTTCCAGCGGTAGTTAGATTTTGTTTTTCATCTTCCATGCTGATTATGCTCTCTCTCTCTCTCTCCCTCTCCCTCCCAAAATGTTTCGATTTGTTCAGGTGTGTTCAATTTGCGGTGCACAAAATTCTCGAATAAATCTGGCCGTTCAGTTTTCAGTTCAGATTTGTGTATGGCCTGGAATTGATTTATTGAAGTAGAGTATATTGCTCTTGGCGCCGAAGTTCAGCACCTTACTACTGTGAAACTGACCAAAAGTATTTTTCATGGAAGATCGCGGATTTAAATCAGATCAAATTCCTGTCTGTGTTATTTTTTAATTTTTAAATAACATTCGGGCTTGAAAACTTGTGAAATACAATTTATTCAGCAAATCACATTTTCTGATTAATAAAGATAATATACCGAATGCAAAAAAGATGCTGTCTACTTTAAATACATAGAATTATTCTAAAAAACGTTTCTGTATGGTCTGTTTCATACTGTGCCTCATTCAGGTTCACATTAATCACTGGATTTTTAGAATGTGTCTCAATAATCTACAAATCATTGTTGCTTATTACATTAAGCTCATGCATTTTTCGAAATCTCCATTTGTCCATCCGAAATAATTCAAATTCATTGAATACGAAAGTTAACTAGCATTCATTGTACATTATTATTATTATTATTATTATTATTATTATTATTAGTAGTAGTAGTAGTAGTAGTAGTATAACTGGACACCTCCAAGGACGCATCGCTGGAGGACATTACTCTATAACCCCACCGTCTAAAGTAATTAATTCCCCGCCATTTACACACTAAGCAATCACCGCTCACCGATGATATTTTTGCCTGTAAAAACTGAGTGTGTTCTCTATCTGATTTGCTTGTATGCGAAATGGAAAAACTCCGAGTTTACCGAAGGAATACCCTACTACCTCCTAATGAGATCGGGTAACCTACCTTCAATTGAAAAAAAAAAAAAAAAACTATACAAAGTTCCCTCTCGTCACGACGAGAATCTAAACTCATCACAGAGTAATGCGTTATATAGACTGCCTCGCTACGCAGGAGCAAAGATGTTTGATTTTGAACGTTTCTAGAAGATACGGTGCATATCATAACCGTACAGGTGTAGAGTAAACGTATTGGATTCGATAAATTAAATTCTAAGAAATTTTATAAGATAGTTTATTTATAAGAAATGTTACAATTGTCGGCTTTAAAACTCCATTTTATTTATTTTTTAATAAGCAAATGTGATTGCTAGAGGAAGGATCTATTTCAAGCGACAGAATTCTCAATGCCAGGTGTCACTGCTAACTGTCAAAGTCCAGCAGTTCTCAGAGCATTTGCAATGTGTTAGCTGTATAAATAATTAAGCATTTCCAAGAACTGTGCCAGCCGAGAGGGTTACCTCAGATGTACCAGCACGAAGATATGACGCCATCAATACATTTATCTACTCCCATGGCAACCAGACCCCATTTCTTCATTTCGTGAGAAGTTCTATAAATAGCAATCTTATATCCAGTTTCTTAATGCCCGCCTACTTACTGTGGCCTACTTTGCAGAACCAGTCTTCATATAAAGAGCACCACGTGCAAATAATATGCGTTGGAACTTTTCCTCTCTCTTTCTGATACGCCTCCGTCCTCCATTGAGGGTCGCTCATATATGAAGGCTCGTTTTCCTACCGCTCACCAATACGTGTCCCTTGCTAATGCAACTAATGTGTGGGTTGGTAATCCTTTTAACGTCTGAGAGATGAAACAACAGATCGACGTTTGCTAAGATGCTTTCTGTTTTGCCAGATTGCATGTTTACGCGATGTAAAGATCTTGAGAAGTAAATGAATGTGAAACAGAAAATAACATAACCACTTAACCAAGAGAACAGCAAAAGAAAGGCGGAAATCTTTAAACTCAATAACTCCTGAAGGGACTGTTTGTACAATGAAACATGAGATCCCAAAAAACAATTCATGGGTGCAATTTTTAGCTGTTTATGCAAGCAAATACTTCATCCAGAGAAAATATCAATTTTAAAATTTAAAAGCTATTACATTTACGTTTTTATTTATCTTGCGCATTTGTATATTTAGCATTTGTAGCTTCTAGACTACAAATCATTTAGGAAAATGGAGAACGAAGCAAATAATTAAAAAATAGCAATAATATTCTTGGTCTAAAACAGTGGCTCAACTATCATGTGATAAATTCCGCAATGCGGAGATTTATGGGGAAGGGATGGAATTGACAGAGCACCCGAGAGACTTCACGAAAGTATCACAACTCCATTAAAAGCTTATTACGGCGTGGCTGAAAGACCCAGTTACGCATTGTTCCGAAATGTCGAAAAAGCAGGGTTCATTGTATTTTATCTTCTAATTCTTTAAATATTTGATTCGGTGATTTCTGTTCAGTGGTAATACTGGTACTACTTATGAAGTATCAGTTATCTCATTGGAAATTGTTAATACCTTATAGTTAGCATACGTTCTTATAACCATTCATATTATAATCCACTTCAGTGTTATAATGATGATGTTATAGTGATGATGATAATTTAACAAAGCAACTTAACAAGTAAGGCACGCTGAGGCAAGGTAGGACAAATAATGGTCTGAACATTCCCAATCCATTTTTAAGTGGAATTGGTGGTGCTGCTATCATACGCACAGTAAAATTTGCATAATCCTTTTTACCTGCGTTTACTGTAAATATTTGACTGCTTTCGGCTCTGGCAGCGTCAAAATTTCCTCTATCGGCGACTTTTGGTACTAAATCTTTTTTTTTTTTTTTTTGCGGAAATCATCTCCCCATGCCTTCAAAAGCCTCAATATAAAATTTGATCTCATTCTGTTTATTGGTTTTAGCTACAGATGCCTCTAAAGAGGAAAAGTTATTTTATGGCCACCCTGTACATTAATGGCATCAGGCAGGATCTAACATTAGATGTGCAATTGTTTGCCGATGATGCGAAGATAGGCAGGGCAATCAGGGATGCTACTGATATTCAGCAATTACAAAATGATTTGAATAGACTGGAAATTTGGGCAAACGAAAATGGCTATGAGTTTAATGTTAGTAAGTGTAAAGTTATGCACTTTAGCGTGATTGGAATTCCAGTGGCATATTATATTAGCGGGGTTATGCTACAAGAATAAGGGATCTTGGCGTATTGGTGGATAGGAATTTAAAGTTCAAATATCACATAGCAAAAGTTGCATATACAATTCAGAGGATAATTGCGATGTTGAAGCGAACCTTGACATGTAAGGATAAGGAAGTCATTTACCTCTTTATAAGTCTTTGATAAGACCACAACTGGATTATTGTGAGCAGATTTGGTCTCCCTGGTTCCAAGGGGATAAAGAAGCTGTGGAAAGGGTACAAAGAAGAGTTACAAAGATTATATCCGGATTATGGAATTTAGATTACGAGGACAGATTGCGAGTATGTCGATTGCAGACTCTGGTTAACAGGAAAAAGAGGAGCGATATGACAGAGGTCTATAAACTTTTGAATGGATATTATTAGGATATCCACTGATGAAAATTTTCATTATATTGAAGGTGGGGGAGAGAACACTGGGGCATCCATGGAAGTTAAGTTTATTCACAGTCAAGAAAGGGGTAAGAGTTAGATTTTTCTCCCAGAGAGCAGTAAGTGAGTGCGTGGAATAATTTGCCCTTAGGGGTAATGAGTGCATCTAGTGTGAATCAATTTAAGGGAAATTATGATAGCTGGTTGGGTGATTTATAGCCTCCCTCGATGAATCGCGCAATAATAATAATAATAATAATAATAATAATATCCAATTCTCTAAATCTTTGTTAAATTGTGCTTTACAACAGAAGTGAATTAGCCGATCGCATACGGCGGTGATATGAGTTTTTCTTCTCATAACTGAGCTTTTCCATTCTATAAACCAGTCACACACACACACACACACTAACAAAAACATACGGGTCTTATAGGAAGAGACTTGTTTCGATGTTACTCCAAACAACCCACTTCTGTGACAACAGACAACAGATAGACATTTAAGCAGAAACATAACCAAACGATCGATGTAAGAAGAAATATCGAATGTCAAGAGAACAAAATTTAGCTTTTTTTAAGGATAAAATTAAAATTACAAGATTTATAATATTTCTTGCGTGCGTATACTAATGGTAGTCGCAAGACTTGTTAGAACACAATAAAAGTTGTTTATTAGAAACAGAAACAGATGATGATTACTAAATTTAGTGCATTTTTTTATTAAAATTACTAGGGTAAATCAACTCGACAATGCTGACTGTCATATACTTTGGAGCATTTTCAGTTGTTCTCAATCTTTTCCGTTTCGTTCTTCTTTTGAGTTTCTCAAATTACTCGCCCTTCAAAAGAAATTCATGTTTTAAGGTTTCATACAAAAATTATTACTATGGCGTGTTAATTGTCGTGTTATATCTGTTTAACCTGAATTCGACTTGTATATTTATGCATAATTTATTTATAAAGTGGTCCAGTCCCTTTCCCTGGGGGGGGGGGGGTACTCATATGTAAGAACAGGACTCCAACTGTATTGTTTACTCCCCATTACCTTTCTCTTTATATAGAAAACAAAAAGTTCACGTTTTTTGAATGATTTTAATTGGTGAATATTTCAAAATGTAATTAAGTGACATTATTATTTCTTCAAATTATTTGGTATTCTAGTGATCGGACACTTGTGATAGAACACTGATATACAAGAATGCGATTTGGCTGCTTCACTGTTAGCCTACACATCGAGTACTGTAGAATAAAGAAAAATGTAATCCATCAAAACCTGTTCAACGTGTTCTTGGCCTTGTCCACTTTTTTTTATACTGTCGATGTTTTGATGCGCCGCCGTTTCAAATGCCGATGATTTGTGTAGGAGCTCTGTACCACTACAATGGAATGGATGAGGGAACAAAAGGGAAAAAGAGTGCGTCGTTCTATTCATTATCATTACATGTAATGAATAACGTCAAAACACCGCTATGATATAAAGATGGTTTTCAGGAAAAACACCTTTAGGGGGCTTTTAGAGGGGCCACAACTTCATATGTGCTGCCTAAATAATTGAAATAGTACGTGCGATCAGGGGCGGTTCGTGCATAGGCACTGCGGAACTGCAGCACCCCTAATTTTTCTCGATATATAAATATATTTATTAATTTATTTATATTTGCTTGTAATATTTAATTTTCTCATCAACAATCCTATACAATTCTCTTATTTTGTATAAAAAATAATAAAAATCCATCTTGTAGCACTTAGGAGGGCGAACGACGCTAGCAGCACTGTGTTTACCACAGTGTCATATTGCTACGCGCGCAAGCATATGCACGTCATAGTGAGATGCGAGCTATTAGCGTAATGCGGCACTGTCCGTCGTGCAGTTCCACTGTTGTTTATACGCAATTTGCGCAGTAGTAGAGTGTTCGTAGTGCTTATCGTGTTTACTCCGTCTCTTTAAATAGTTGGACATTATAATTAAAGGATTTAATTGTAATGTCCAAAAATTGTAAATCCATTCCTTTAATTCAATTAAAGGAATGGATTTTATTTTGAAGTAATTTTTAAGTATACTAAGCTATATAATTTTATCGATAATAAACAATATTTTTTTCATGAAACAAAACAAGAATAATATTTTTTATTTTTAAGTAATTTTGAATTATACCAAACTGGATAATTTTATCGATAATAAACAATATTTTTTCATGTTTAATTTTTTTTTAATTTTTACCATAATTTTGATATTTTAACCAAACACGTATACACTGTATACACTTACAGTGTGTATGTATATTTCGAAAGTTGCAGTACCCCCCACGATTTCAAGCCATGAGCCGCCACTGCGTGCGATGTAAAAAAAAAAAAAAAAAAGCAGGCATATTTCCAGATAAGTCAACTTTTGGGATAGACTACTGGAAAGCAAACTGACAGTTTTTAAAAAATATAATTCATAGCTGATATTTATGATAAGTTTCTAAAAACAACACACATTAAAAACTATCATTCAAACGTATATTCTATGGCACAGCTAAATATTCCATGTCTGAAATATTTTAGAATTTTCCATACAATTTCCACCTGAATAATAACAATAATAAAAATCTCAGTTGCAGTCAACTATAATAAAAAAAATTTTTTACAAAAAATACACTTGGAATATTGTTATAAAATAAGCTGATAAAAACATCTAAATGAAATATGAATATAACTGGTAACCAGCTAAGTAGTTCGTGGTTGTTCCTCGCGTCCTAGGGATTCGAATACAAATCTTTCTGATCACACGTTAGCTGAATCTATCGTCTACATTAACTGACAGGAATGATGAAAACGTTCAGTTTCTCCATGCATTTTTAGTTACGAACGACTTCTGCGCTGTTCCCAGTTAGTTAAATAACATTGGATGAAAATTTTCTTAAATTTTTGTATCCAGTATTAAATAATTTTGCATTTTGTGAATGCAATTTGTGTGCATCTCCTGCCTTGAATTTTCTGAGTATTTTAGATGCATTTATTAGACAATTATTATTATTATTATTATTATTATTATTATTATTATTATTATTACAAAAACCTCCATGGAGTCAAAGACTCATCGTGGGAGGTCCACTGTTATACACACAGTTTATCATACTGTGCCTTAAATATATTCACTGTCTCTGCACACACACCACACTCTCGGGCAAAGCATTCCAATCACTCACCACTCTCCATGCAAAAAACCTGCTCCTCACTCCCTTGCTCACACCCTCCTTATACAGCTTCCAGGAATGACCTCTTGTTCTCCTGCTATCCTAACCCATTCTGTGCAAAACCTCCCCGACGTTAATCTGGTAATAACCACTCAACAGCTTATATGTCTCAATCATATCCCCCCCTCCTCCTTCCATCCACCAATTTCTGCAAATTGCATTTTGTCAATCTGTCTTCATACTCTACATTCCAGAGACCAGAAACCACCTTAGTCAATCGCCTCTGAACTTTTTCCAACGCAATTTCATCTTTTTGAAAACCAGGTGACCAGATCTGTGCACAGTAATCCATATGTGGCCTGATCAAAGCCTTATACAAAGGAACCATAACATCCTTACTTCTACAAGTCAATGTCCTCCGCATCATTCCCATTATCCGCTGTGTTGTCTTCACTATTTTAGCAACATGTCCCCGAAATTTTAGGTCCTTGTCTACAATCACTCCCAGATCTCTCATTTCCTCTACCTCTTCCAAGATATTCGCACCGATTGTGTACTTTACATCCCATCTCTGCTTCCCAAATTTCAAAACCTTACACTTTGAGACATTGAATTGATATACCCACTTATTTACCCATTCAGACAGTGTATTCAAGTCCTCTTGCAAAGCTACAGCATCCACACTACTCCTGATAGCTCTGCCCAACTTTGCATTATCTGCAAACAACTGCACATCACCATTCAGACCTCTCCAGATATCATTTACATACAAATTAAACAGCAATGGACCCAAAACAGACCCTTGAGGTACACCACTAGTAACTTTCCTCTTCTGCGATATCGCTCCTCCATAGACAACTCGCTGATACCTATCAGACAACCAATCTCCAATCCAGTGAACCAATCTACTGTTCAGCCCCATCCGTTCCAATTTAATTACCAGCTTGTCATATGGCAATTTATCAAACGCCTTTGCAAAATCTAAATATACCACTGTATATGCAATACCCTTATCCAACGCATTTGTCACTTTATTATAAAAAGTAAGCAGGTTGCTAAAGCATGATTTTCCTTTAGTAAATCCATGCTGGCCACCAAAGAGTATTTTTCTGTTGTCAACCCAATTCTGAACTTTATTCCTAACTAACTTCTCTAATACCTTGACCACAACTCCAGACACACAGACTGGTCTATAATTCAAAGCCTTACTCTTATCACCTCCCTTATGAATTGGAACAATTTTACCTTCTTTCCACTCTTTTGGAACTTGACCCAGTGAGAGACTCATGTTGAAAAGATATACAAAAGCTGTTGTTAACTCTCTGGCACATTCCCTCAAGACACGTGGTGAAATAGCATCAAGTCCCACAGCCTTATTTACATCAAGTCTATTCAATTCCTCATATACCTCCTGTTCACTTACTAACAGTTCCTCCTCCTCCTCTTCTCCCACAACTTTCAAGTTCTGCATGATGTCACATTCGCAAGAGTGAAATACCTTTAGAAATTGCTCATTAAATATCTCAACTATATCCTCCGCAGCGGTTATCATTCCTCCGTTTTCACCAATCAATCCCATTCTACCATAATCATTCTTTCTTCTACTGGCGACATATCGAAAAAACTCCTTAGGATTTTTTTTGGCTGCTTTAGCTAACTGCTGCTCATACTACATTTTTGCTACCCTTATCAAGCTAGTCACCTTCCTCGCCTGCTCTTTGTACTTCTCATACAATTGGTTGTTATATATACTCATTTTGTGTTTCTTCCATAATACCTTCTTCTTCCATATTGCATACATTATCTCTTGATTCATCCATTTTACACCCACTCTGTTTACCCTCTTGACCCTCGGAATACACTCTGATATTGCCTCCACCAAATAGTTCTTGAGTATGGCCCAAGCATCATTGATATCCTTTCCATCCAGTTCTTCTTTCCAATTTATTATCGCAAGCTGTTTCCTGAGCTTTTCGTAATTACCAGTCTTATAATTCCACATATATGCCTTTCTAACAGACGTCCTCGAATGACTGGTCACCCTGCACGTGATCACCTCGTGGTCACTCTCACCAACTGGTGGAAGATTTGACACCTCATTTATAATAACATCATCTGACGAGATGATCAAATCCAATACTCTTGATCCTCGTGTACCCTCCGTTACATACTGCCTAAGGTAATTAATTATCTTTCAAAAACTCCAAAAATTCATTTTCTTTACCCCCAGATGCAGTCTCTTGCTTCCAATCTATATCACCATAATTAAAGTCGCCCATAATGATAACTCGTTTCTTGCTAGCTAGGCCAATTTGCCTATACATTTCCTTCTCATTACCTTCCATATTACCAGGTCTATAGCAACACCCAACTAAATATTTCCTCCTGTTAACTTCTACCTCACACCATACGGCCTCAAAACCGTGACCACAATTTGCACCTTGCAATTCCACCTTAGATGGGCACAACTCATCTGCTACCATTAACAGTACTCCTCCTCCTTTTCTTCCCTGTCTATCTTCACGAAAAATATCATATCCGTTCATCTCTATTCCTGTCAGGATGTCATCGTCATCTAACCATGTCTCACTTATACCAACAATTTTGGGGCGAACAGACTCGAGCAAAGCAACAATTTCGTTCCCCTTATTTCGAATACTTCTAGCATTAGTGAATAAACATAATAAATCATTACTGCTTCTACAAGTCCTAAGAACATCACTCCTGCGATGTAACTCTTCAATACCTTCTCCTGTCACTTCCTCTATATTACCAACAATTTGTCTGTCTTTCTGTCTATATGCAAGTTATTTGGAATTACCTAGCTGAAGATCATTTTGTTGTGGCATTTGGTATTTTAAAATCCATACTAAATCTGTTGGACTGTCCTAATTTTTTTTTTCATTATGACCATTTTCACAAAGCTGCAAAACTGTACGAACTTATAAATTTTAATAACTGCGCTCTGGATCTTTTAAATGGGATTTTAAGATGTACACGAAAGCATGCCTTGAGTGGTTTAACTTGGTTTTCGTGTGATCATTTTATTAATAAAATCTGGCGGAAATGATTTAATATTAATAACGCATTGGCTAGATGAAATTTAATGAAATTTGGCATCCTTAATGAACATTTTCGAATCGTTCCAATTTTGGTTTGCAATTGAATTCAAATTCAAATTTCGAACTATATTTTATAAACATAATTAAAATAGCATATTACGCGATGGTACACAGCGCGGTAATTTTCATGTTTGAATCTTATGTTCAAGACTAATTAGTAAATGAAATATTTGTAAATTCTAAAATCGTTTTTATTGGCTAAACGATTCAAAAGTATAATAATATTTCTATCCTGTTTGAAGAGATTTAATGATATTTTACATACAGGATCACTATTAAAATTTGTTGAGTCATTCAAGTGGATCGTTTTTTTTTAAAACAAAAAATTATGTTAACACTACATACAGTTCCTCGTTCAAATAATATCATAATGAATGATGCCACTATGCAAAAATGCCATTACGAATCGTACCTTTTATCCTGTTTGAAGGGATAAAAGGAGTTCAAAATAAGTGTTTTTTCATAACTAATAAAAATATCCAGGTTCTGTATTTCATTATAACAAAAGACAATAACATAATTAATAAATAAAACAGTTATTAAATGTTTAAACCTCTTATCTGCAATAATTTTCTTACTAGTTCAATTTTTCTGTTCAACATTGGATATATACAATATAAACAACAGGGGATTTCTAACAATAAGATATCTCTTATGTGAAGTACGTGATTCTGATTAAATATGCACACATAAATATCATACACATAAGTGTTCCACGTAGTCGATAAAGATGTTTTTTATGCATTTGTCTCGCTATGACACCGAGGAATTTATCAAAATTTTTAAAGAAATTAGAAATCGACAGCGTGTGCTGCACATTCCCTTCCGATACAAATCGTTTACCAGCCGGTTTGAACCACTGATCTTTCAAACAAATCACTGAATGGGAGATCAGAACTATCCTGATCTCCAGTTCAGGAGATCAGGATGGTCTCCTGATCTAGTTGTAGAACTGTAATCATTTGTACGGCTGTCATTGTGGGTTGTGTGGTACAACATTATCGTGTGTAGTAAATGCTCGACAAGAGCATTCTTACGATCCCAAAACACCGTTCCATGATCTTCGTCTCGCTTTCTAACGGTTGTATTTCTTTTTTTACTTCTAACTGGTGATGAATTTCAGCAGGTACAATACTCATATATGTTGACATCGGATCACTGCACATGACTATTATATCGCATCTCTATGTACATGACTATTTTCCAGTGGTTCTATTTCTTTCAAGTGATTAGGATGATGCAGCTGTGCGATATCAATGCTATCACGTGATCATATGAGAAGTAAACGCTTTCCTCCGTTATGTACACTCCAACGAATGATTTCTTTTCATCTGCGACGTGCTGTTACTCTATTTTTTGAAATAAAGTAACAGTACGTCGTTTCAAAATATATTTTTTGAAAACGAATTCGTGCTCTGGTTTAGGTGAACTTTTTTCTTTTTATTCTTTTTTTTTCCTTATATATACAATTTTTTTTCATTTTTCGGTTCTTATTACATAGAGGCCAAGGTGTGGGTGTTTCAGAAGAGATTCTTTCCTACTGTGGATTTTTCTATTGTTTTTCAAGGATTTCATGGAAACCTGACATCTATTCGATCATTGTCATTTATAATTAACGCCGGAGAGGTTCAAGATCGTGATGTTAACTACATCTTTTACCTCGTACAAAAAGCCAGCGTGATTGGCCGAGTGGTTAGCGTATCAGCTCTTCAATCAACAGGTTGCGGGTTCGAATCCTCCCCATGAGCATAGAAGTTTGTGTTTGAGATCAACTTATTGGAGGCTTGAAGTGGCTTGAAAATTTCCAGATTTGGTTTCTAGAGCATATTTCCGGAATATGCAAAAATAAATATATATATATGTGTGTGTGGCGTCGCGTGCTCATTTTGGTTGGGTGTGCTGTCGTGTGGATTATGCAACCCGCGCTACAATTTCACGTCAATTTGACCATATGCATGGGCGTACGTCCGCAGAAAAATTCCTGCCAGGGGGGGGCTATTTAATTTAATTTAATTACATAATTAAATTTAATTAAATAATTACATCAGTAAACGTGTCTTCTTTGTATTATATTTGTATTCTTACATCGACAAATATAATTATTTATCGATGTAAACTATAAATACATTATTTTCATTTTGCATCGATTTTAAATGATCTTTAATTCTTGAAAAAAAAAAAAGATATTCAGAATTAATAGTTTTTAGCACAATTTCATATATAAAAAATTGACCGGCATTTTTATTAAAAATCAGCTAATTAATTAATCCTAAATTAAATTATTTCATTGGATCAGTTTAAAAGCAAAAAAATCATAAAACTAACAAATAAAATAATATTAAATTACATACACTTACCTTTTAAAAATGTATTTTTCTGTTTAAATTTGTTTCACTATAAATTTACAATTCACACATCACTCAGTAACTCACTAGACACAGAGGGAAAACTAACCTGTCACTGCTCATAAATCAGAAAAAGATGAACCAAAAAACAGGAACATTGCTGTTTCTTATTGCTGCAATAAAACACGTGTTCTATGGCTACCCCACCGTGGGCCAAAACTGTCCAACCCATAATAAAATTTTAAGACAGACAAAGAGTTCCCAGGGTCGAGGGTGTAAAATTACATATCTCAATCAATTTTACGATTATAATTTTTGAAATTTTTTAATCGATCCCGGGGGAAGTTCCCCCTCCCCTGTGGACGTTCATGACCGTGTGATTGCATTTTATCGATGTATGAAAGTTTTGAGAGGGCATAGCGCATCAGCGCTCATTTTAATTGGTCTAATGCAATCAATTACATGATAACTTTGAATACTTCTGCGTAGAGTGGGGGAACAATCTGTTTTAAGATTTATTAGAAAACAACAATGAAGGAGAAAATGCTATATTTGGTTGGTAAATACTCAAAGATGAACCATTAGTTTTGAGAATGTGAGAATAGGAAAGAATAAGTGAGTAGAAACACTTTCATTAATGGTAAACGAATAATTAATAATTATCATTTGTGATATGTGTGTCCTATAAGTTGCTGGGTACAGCTAATAGCACGATCTAAACGATCTAAATTCTAAACATGAATAAGTGCATTTTTTTAAAAAAATAATTAAAAAAACTTATGAAGAGAGAGAGAGAGAGAGAGAGAGAGAGAGGAGAGTATTGCAGGAATAAATATGGATTGATGGAGCATCAAATCATTTCGTAAAATTTGTTGCATGTGTTATGTGTATTTCTCTGGTTTGTGTATATTTCGCTCCGTTTTCCAAGAATTTTATTTTGTTTACTGAGACTCAGTATCCATAACATCTGACAATTATCGAAATTATCGACACTTTTGGAAATCCTAAATTCATTATTATTATTTTTTTTAGTATCAGCAGTTCTGTCTTATCAATCTCACACATGCTGGAATTTTGTTATAGATTAACAACGTCTTATAATACACAGAATATTCATTTTTATTCAGGAATAGATATTTTTTACTGTCTGTTGTTTCCGAAGACTAGAATAAAAATGTCTTTATATACCGTTAAAAAACTTTGCAACCTCAACAGATGCAATACTGCACAAGCAAAAGGAAAAAAAAATAACATTTGTCTCCTAACACCCACTTTCAAATTTTCAGTTCCAGAAAACATGCATAACAACTGTTTGTAATATACATCGGATACGAAAAGAGCTCAACTCATGATAAGTGACAACGTTCAATTGGATTGGTTGACACAATAACCAACCATAGACACTAGATGCTGAGTGAGCTCAAAATTTTAGCTCACCCAGCCCTGCTTTCTCAGCAGTTTAAAAATATTAAAAAGATAAGAATTTGACCTGCTGCGTCCTCTTTAATTTTCAAAGTGCTCAAAGGTGTATGCATTTCGAAAGCACACCCAGGCTATTAATGCGAATGTGACGCAATGTTTACATGGCAAAAAGTGTCCTCTTCATGAAGCACTAATGCTTCATTATCCTCCTGAAGAGGACAGTGAAGCATTAGTACAGTATAATGTGTTCAATTTTAATTCTGCAAACAATTGGGGGAGTCTTCAATGGAAATAAATGCAAAAATATAATATGGGTGATACTGATATTTGGTGGATGAGCATCGCACATCTAGCACACCCGGAATATTCGCCCCTGATATATATATATAATTGATAACACTAGAAAAGGATATCCTTAGCCCACCCACAGTATAAAATATACTATGGGTTTGAAAATAACCTTTCATGGGTGCGAGCAACATAAAAAAGATCAGATAACTGATTTTATGGATAGTTACAGCATGATTACTTTCCTATATCTATCTAGGTGGACAGATATTACCTCGTTATGTTTTGCAAAATGTGGAAGAACCTATTACGTTCTTCTTGGACAGAATTTATTGAAATTTGGTATTATTTTTAATTATTGACTCGGCTCCATGATGGTTACATTGGAGACCTTTTACATGGTCAACATGTTTCGGAATTAAAAAAAAACGGCACTGAGTGCATGGATTTTTTTAAAATGGTAATTAGGATCTTTAGCAAAATTTGTTGAGTCAACTAATATAATCTAGTTTTAACTAGACCTTGGGGACAAAATCCGACAAAATGATTCGGCTCTATATTCATTTGTGATAATAAATAATGTCACTGCACATGAATGCTATTGTGCAGTGCACTTTTTAAAAGTGTTTGATAATTTACATGGTTGGATAATTTTCCACTTCATTTTAATCACAGAAAAATTAAGTGATGTACAGTACTCGTAAAAGTTAACGAGGAGTAACCCGCAAAAACAAACGTAAGAGGCATTCAACAATAATCCAGTTCGAAATAAACAGCAATAATATCTTATCTTGCTTAGAGATCAGAACATGTGTATCCATTATGCTACATCTACTCTACAGTTTGATTAGATAGTAAGCTATGCAAGTTATTTCATATTCATGCTGACCGGTACGTTGCAATTTTTAAAGATGCCTGTATATTGTGTTTAAGCTATAAATTATTGTATTTAAATTATCTGTTCTGCTTAACAGCAACTAATAATGATAACCTTATAATTCACTAAGTTAGCATAAAACTCAAGCAATAGATCAGTACATTTCACCAATGTTTTCCATGAAAAAAAAACTCTGTCTTACCTCAAATCTTCCAACTGAGTCATCTGTTTGGCATGTCTTTGCTAGTTCTGTTATAGCCCACATGTTCTGCAAGTGTGTAGCAGCTTTGACGTACTGTTCTTCCACCTGCAAATGTATCATTCATAAGACAATCAGTCACATATATATGCAGCAGCGTGTATGAAACTATGGTTAATACGATGGAGTCATAATTCAGGAGAGTGAGTTTTGACCTTTCAAATCTAATACACATATACAGAGTCCCACGTTCATATCTGTTGAATAGAAAACTCCAAGCATTTGTGCTGCATTACCTAAGTCGAAAAATACATTCAAACTTAGAACCATCAAACAATGACTATAAAATTCCCACGGATTATATTACACTAACACCATTTCCATGTGGCCTAATTGATATTCAGACTGGATGCAGCATATATTTCTCTACTGTCACCTACTGCCGGTAATACCCAGAAATTGTTTGGAATCACACGACATCAATCTAAGAAATGTATTTTATGTTAGTTTTAAACATCAAAGATTATTGAGCTACTTTAAAGCTATAACATGAGAACAGTGATTCGTTTGGGATTGATTTAGAACACTGTACAGTTGTTTAGGATATTGCATTTATCTGAAACAACTTACAATGTTGTATTTCTCTCATTCAACATTGTACAGTTGTTTGAGCTAAATACGACATCTGGAGAGAAACAGAAAACTTTGCGTCTTCGAAACTGATAGAAGCTATACTATACTATACATGTAATATTTGTCACGAAAGATAAGAGGATAAAGTTATTCCAAAAAATCAGAATTAAATGGAGAAGGAAGGAAACCGGAAAGAGCAGAAAACCCCAAGACACTTCAAAATGAGTTGCAAAGTTTGGAAAACCTTTTGAACTGATATACTTCACGCCCTTTTTAAAGTTCTGTTGAGGATTCTACTGTCACTTTACTAAGGTTTATTTTTTATTGCTATTTATTTTTACATGATTAGGAAGCCTTGCTCTAGAGACCAAACATGGAACTTTTTCAAGCCACTTTAGGCCTCCAATAAGCAAGATGATAGTCTCACACCGAGCGATGAAATTCACCTCCCATCTAAAGAAAAACAAATGTTGTCGTAATAGATAATTTGCTGCGAAGATTGAGGATGAGTTAAAAAGATTGAAGATGATCTCATACACAGTGAGTAGCTAGAACAGAAGCAGAAAAGAGACCACAAGACTGGGTTTTACTTAGATCGCCTTATACAGTACTGAATAAAATGAAGAGCACCAATATGTGGTTTTTCGAATTGATCCCTAGAATGTGCATACACAAGCTTTTTTTAAAACCTCAAGCATGAGCGATTGCAAAATCTTTAGCACTTCAATGCAGGGTATGTGCTAGTGGAATCTACTGAAGCTTTTCTTGAGGTTGCAGTCCTTGAGGAAGCATGACGTATATAAGATTTTATGCGGAACGGCAGCGAGGAATCCGGGACTGTCAATAGAGAAGAATCTCCAGCGAGATTCTTCTCTATTGGCAGAAGTGAAAGAAAACCGCAAGAGAGTCATATTTATGTGACTTTATTACAAACTCCACTTCCATATTCATATAGCAAACTGGTCCGCTAAAAGATTAATTTTCGGTTCATTGTTCTGATAGTAATTCGGATAATACCCGAATACAATTTTAAGTGTAAAATGATATTCCGTATTACACGAATTTCCTCTTTTATCATAGATATTTAGAGTTTATTAAGGTCAGTTAGTTGTTTCCGCCATAATCCCTATCAGTACTCAAAAATTTTATGATCCAAAAATACATAAAGAGATAAGCTGCTTAAGAAAAAGAATTTAGGAATGCTGAAAAATTAGTGTGCAATTTCTACTCTTTCTGTTATACCATCATGCCACTGCTCGAAAACTGTTGCTGTTTTGATTTGATTTGATTCCCGTCTTTAAATGTGGATAGATTTTTTTCTAGGTTTCAAAATGATTATGCGGCTGCTGGAATTGCAAATGAAATTATTATTGTAATTTCAAAGTCAACTAGTTCGAATATTTCTTTGTTTATTTCATATAATACTTATATTATTACTGAGCTATTTCTTGGTTCACTTAAAATGAGCACACAGTTTGGAAATAGATGATCCAAAATACCGTAATCATTAAAGTGAATTTATAGTGTATAACAACGAGACCGATTATATTACAGTAATAATTCAGTGTAGTGGGACATAATTTAGGCTCCTATTACTGAAGTCTGGTAGAAAGATTAGATTTTTTTAACATCTTCATTGGGAATTTAGTTTGAGAGTATAACAACAGTATATCCATAAGTTTGCAACTTTTTCGTATTGTAGACAACTTTTGATTTAAAAATTAATTTGTAATACAAAATTCATTATACAAATAAGAACTTTACCTGAGCTTTCTTTTCATCTGAAGGGATATATTTTTCCGAGAAAAACAGCCTTGGAATTGATACTTTAAGATTCAGATCCTACAAAGATCCAATATCACAAAAGATTCAATTCATTTCGAATATATCAAAAGTTTCGAATATATTTATATGTTTCACATATTTCCATGAAGGAAAACAAATCGAAATTACAAATAAGGGAATAACAGGAAGTATACAATGCATTCTTGCAATTTCGACATCAAACAACTATTAGGTTTCTTTGAGCTTAAAATTTTCTTTAAATTTTCTAAACTCTAAAAATTAACGTAACATGCCGTTCCTTCCAAAGCACAGAGTTAAGAATATTAGTAAACGAACTTATATTTCAGCAAGCAAATAAATTATTAGATATAAAAAATATAGCGTATAAGAACGAGAATTGTAACTCATTTATTCACTCAGTATAATTAAACCTTGAGCAGTTTTCAGTATATATATCGCAGACAATTAATTTTGTTATACTTCATTTCCCCCTATCCCAAAACAAAAGCTCGAGATCCGCAATTTTACATTCCCTTTTAGTATCCCTTAACATGTCCCTTAACATCCCTCGACTCAAAAGCTGCCACGGCTTTATTTCATTACTTTCATGATAGCAGACTAGGTAATTGGTATTAAATGTTCCATACCCGTGAAAGTATATTTTCTGGCAAATTTGGATTTGGTCTGTTTTGCGGAATGAATCGCTAGAGTTTCAAGGAGGAAAAACTGTCTCTTACCACGATTAATTTGTGGCGCAAATCTTTATAAAAGTTCTTCACATCTTTGATCTCTTCAAGCGAATCGATCCAAGGTCTTTCCAAATAAAGGGCATCGTCGATAAACTGAGCTAAAGTTTAGATTAAAAAAAAAATCATTAAATTCTCTTCGACCAGAGCAGATTATTGCTATAGTTTTCATTAATTTGACAATATTTGCCAACAGAAGTGCTTTTATTGTAACCAAAAACTGAACCGACTTAAATAATTTAGTTTACATCTTAGATATAAAATTTCATCTACAGAAAAGCTATTGTTTTATGTAATTTCGATATGTGAATTATCCAATTGAAACCAAGGTAAATGAATCTGCTTCTTTATTACTTAAAGAAAGAGCAGCACTCCTTCAACTGTAACGTTTTTGTAAATCGGAAGGCAGCCGGTTTCCACTTTTGTCACGTCACCGCCGAAGTAGCGGGCCTTCCGACATTGTGCTAAATAAAAGATGTTTCCTGTTTCTATCCTGATTTTATTTATGCGTATTGGTGTGTCAGAGTTCTACGGCCTGCGTAGGCTCACAGTAATTCCATAATATTGTTTTTTTTTTTCTCTTTATACAGCAGAGTTAGTCAATATTTTGTGCAGGTAAGTACGTGGGCAATCGAAAAGGACTTGGTTTTAAATCATACAATTCAGCCTAATCTGATGCTTGATTTTTTGTATGAATTCTAACGCAGAATTTTAAAATTCGTTCTGCCAAGGTAAACATGCTTATGGAAGGGCCATGATCTATAATAAATGATTACATTTTTGCAAAATGCTTCTAATAAGAGTGATTTAATATTAAATCATGTGTCATTACACAGTTGTTAAATTATAACTATTGTTAGTTAATTGTACGATTACAGTGAATATTATTTGCATAATGCATGAATGGATTTATGTATATAATGTACCGATATTGACATTGTTAGCATCCAGGAATGTGTTAGCAGAGCTAATCTCAAATTCCTCTTCCTCTGGGTCTCAAAAAAAGACTCAGAGGAAGACCAAGATATAGGTGGATTGATACGGTAAAAAGTGCCTTAGAAGAGAGAAATATAAGATCTGATAATGTTGGAGTCTTGACAAGTAACAGACTGATTTGGAGGAAAATTGTAGATAGGAAGTTAGTAATGATGTAAATTTTTCATGTAGTACTATCATATTCTGTACCATGTCAGAAATTTGATGACGATGTACCAATATTTTGTAAATATAAACCAACAAAAAAAACTAATGTATTGAATTAAATAACAAAATATCATTTTATGATATTTGTTATTTAATTGAATTCAATTCTGTTATTTAATTCAATTCCGTTCTCATATGGAGATAGCTCTGCTATCTCCATATGAGAATTGAACGAAATAAAATTTAAACTGAATTGAACTGGAGTTAAGTCATCTTCAAATGAAAACTCCTTAATGATTCTTCACATTCTGAACTCACAAATTCGAACTCAGCATTTCGAACCAAAGGGCATCGTCATTACCGACTGAGCTACGGAAGTTCATATTTAAAAGAGATCTAGGCAGAAAAAACATTCTGGATCTTTTATGGAATTCTTCCATCTTATTGACTACAAAAAAAAAAAAAGAATTGTCAGTAGTCAAGCATAGACAAATCTAATCGAGAAAATAAAACAAAACAATGTGGGCAAAAGAGTAAGAAAAGTTTGAGAGCAAACAAAATTATTGCTTATTGGTATCCAAACCAAAGGATGAGATAAACAAAACTTAACAATATTCATTTACATAAAATATTTCCTAATGAACATAACCGTATGTGTTCTAAATGCGATAAGAACATATATTCTAGCATAGGTCACTTGTTTATTTTAAAACAAATATTTGATGCTTAATTGTTATCAGCCCATCATAAAAAAAACAACTATCCCACAATCAAATCCTTGTAAATGAGGCCAGTAAAAGTCAATTATATGCCACTTAACAGAAACCAAAAATAAAATAAATAATGATAATCCATGCTTCCTTCCGTAATTGTACGCAAAGAGGAGAAATTTAAGTAACTAGGTAATAGCTTGTGTTCTGCATGGTTGGTTTCTAGAGAATATTGCGAACAACCAAAAAAAAAAAAAAAAAGTGCTTTATTCTTCAGCTGAGTCACAAACACTCACACAGCATCATGTAAGGCATAGATGTCACTAAATGAAAACTTTTTTTATAAAGAAAATACCGAATTTTCTTAACAGTCAATGAAGGATCCCAATTGCTGACCTGCTTTCTTTATGCCGCAGCTTTGTCCTCTATATCGCTTTAAACCCTCTACGACTTTCCATATCGGGCATCTATTTAGCCATGTAATTGCCACTTTCACAGGTTATTAGATGGTCGACATTCCGTTAAAATCTTGCAATGCGTAATTTTGTGCTCCACATAAAATTTGAAAAATTGTGATTCTCCAATTTCAGTTTCATAATTCTCTCACAACCATTTTCACCGGAGCATGCAATATTGCAATTGCAACTAACTAAGGGATCTTAATGTATTTCTGGAATAACTACTTTCGTGATATGCATGTATTATGTGTGTGTGCGCGCGTGTGTGCGTGCGCGGGCAATTTTAGCACTTCTATAAACGAAAACCAAGCACTGTGTATGACTTTGAGTTGAACTGCAAATTGCTATTTTTGGAAACACTAATAAAAAGAAAAAAAAAACAGCGTTCGTTCCAAGACAGAACTAACATGAATGAATAAATAAATGAATGAAGAAATTTGTTTTAAATACGAGTGGTAGAATTATGGTAGAATTATGCTAAAACAGTTGAAAATTTCCCTACAGAAAACTCATTAAGCAATCTCAAATTATTTTTGTTGAATTTTTCAGACCTGTTCTCAAACATCGAAATAATACACAATTCAGGACAGGTTGGATTTATATAGAATATGCAATTTTTCAGGGAGCGAAAACTTTGGAGGAATGAGCCTGCTTTAATGTATCTTTATACTAAGAGAAGGAAGCCATTTTTATTCCAAAACTACTTTCCTCTGGTGTGAAAATATTGATATCATTATAGATGTGATAGTGTTAAGAATTTTTATGCTAAGAATAAGATTATATCAGATTTCAAAAATAGTGAAATATCACGTTATCCTTCCGCCACTGTAGACTAATATACAGTAACTGCTGGTAGATATACTGAAGTTCAATGGTAGGCCATGTAAAGTTGATGAAACGAGTAGAATGAAGAATACACAACAAACTATGAATCAGAGAAGGTGAAGAATAAGTGACTTATACCTACGTCAGTTTTGACGTCACTTTTACTAATAACAGCTATTTAAAATTTTCATTTTGTATAATTACAAATTACCGATGACCAGAGACAAAGAAAATCAAATAAATAAATACTGCGAGGAACTTGAAAATTATAATAAAACTGGGGATACTAGAAACACTTTTCAAATGATATTCATATCTGTCACCATAAAACATAAAGAAGTGGAAATATTGCCACAGATGACAAAAACGGTAGACAGCTATCAGTAAATTCGAACTTGATGAAAGAATGGAGAAACTACTTGAATGTTGATAATCCCCAACATTCAAGTCAGCTAGTGGACCTGCATCTAACCACCACTCTACCAATAAATTGTGAAGACTTCACTGAAAAGAAACTAAAAATAGCAATAGATCAAACCAAAGCAGGAAAGTCCCCAGGGACTGATGGAATCAGAGACGAAGCATTTAAAAATGCTGGGTATAATACATATTCCAAACTCCTTGCCATAATGGATCAAGCTTTAAACACAATGGAATAATACTTCAACAATGGAAACAAGACCTTATTGTCCCTATACCGAAAAAGGGCAGTCTTAATAGAATGGATAACTACAGAGGTATTACTTTGCTATCAACCATGGTTAAAATCTACAATAGGATGATACTCAATAGAATAGAACCTTACTTAACACCACTTTTAAGAAAAAACCAAACTGGATTTCTAAAAAAACGATGTACAATAGAACAGATACATTGCATCAGAAGAATCATAGAAGGTTCACGTGATAAAAACTTACCATTCATTTTAACTTTTATAGACTGACTTCAAAAAAGCCTTTGACTCCATTAATAGAGAAACAATATTTAAAATACTCAGCTTCTATGGTCTACCCTCAAAAATCATACAACCAATCACAGCGCCTTATAAAGATTACAATGCTACAGTAATAAAACAGAAACATCTGAATCATTTCCAGTGACAACAGGAGTCCTGCCAGGTGATGTACTAGCACCTTATTTGTTTTTAATATGCTTGGACTGCATCTTCCGGACCATCAACACAGAAGATCTTGGTTTTAACATTAAAATATCCACCCACACCATGCAAATAACTGATCTTAGCTTTGCTGACGATGTTGTACTTATTGATATAGAAACCAACAAATATACAAAAACATCTCAGTCTACTAGAGGCACAGGCCAAACTTATTGGTCTGCAGATCAACACCCAAAGTCAAAGTATTCTCAATAGGTTGTGAAAACTTTATACTTCATATCAACAATAAACCCTTAGAAAGAGTAAACTTTCAATACCTTGGATCGTACATCAGCAACACAGAAAATGATATCAAAAAAGGTAAACAGCTGGCTCTAGTCTTCCATAACAAACTCCGCCCCGTCTGGAAATCATCATTATTATCATTAAAGACTATACCATGCAACCAGTAGATCCATCTTCTTGTATGGTTCTCAAACCTGGACAATAAGCACGAGATCTAATTAACTACAGATCTAATTAACTCCTTTGGAACTACATGTCTCAGACTAATCCTTGGATACATCTGGATGGACCGCGTCACTAACTGTGCTGTGCTAAATCTGGCTAAGCAAGAACCACTTGTCAGTATAGTCAAAAAACTACAACTCAGATGGCTTGGGCATCAACTCGGACATCCTGAAGTCTCGCCCTTTTTGAAATCCCTCATCCTGTAAAAACCAGAAGATGGCAAAAGCAGTAGAGGAAGACCATGCAAACAATTTTGGCAATACATATGTGAAACCATCAGAGGCTGAACTGCAAAACCCCATCTGATGTCTACACCGGTTAGCTCAAGATAGAGAGACTTGGAAAACCATAATTTGCAATATTTAATTTTTAATATAAATCTCTTTTCCCTTTTCACATTGTATCATATTGTGAATAAACTATGTAAGTATGTATGTATGTATAATTACAAAAAAGCGTTTTGTCATTTAACAGGAAATTTCCAATATTTTGCTACGATTTCGTGAAGGAAGGGTGGGTGGGTGGGGGTGAAGGAAATCGCTACTATGCCTTTACTATTGAGTAAAGGTGGAAAATGGCGTTGGAATTCACGGGATGTTTTCTTAAACTTGACCAAAAAATCAACATGTGATAAAGGAGTCAGCTAACGAGTGCTTGCCGCCATTCTAGGATAAGCTGCTTTATATCATCCCATTCTATAAAAGCTCTTTAACCTTAACTTAATCATGTTAATGACTGCTGGAAACTACAAGTATTGAAAGCAGATAGTTGACAATGTAGCATTTAATGCAACCAATGGAGTGTGGACTCGTTCTCAGCCATTCTTTCAGTAATAAATAATCCTCTGCAAATTTAAATAACACAGGTAATTTTACAAAGAAAATGAATAACCAAAATTTTGAGTTCTAATATTACGATATCTGTTCAGTAAACCATATCGGCTAGTTAATCCTGTTGCGATTTTAGCCAATATTCTAGCCATTGTTATGATAACATAATGTATTCAATGAATTGCAATTGTGGCCCAGTATGGAATGGCTCCACTCGTACACGTCACCTAAAAAGCATAAGGAACGTAGCACATTAATACTACTTTTGCAGAATAAAATTTGGTTATAATGAAGCAAAAGAATAATACGAATTAAGGTAATTCGTATTATTATTCGCATAGCCGGATATATTAAACTAGTTACAAAAAAGTAATTAATTTTAATTTACTATTTAATATTTTCAATATTTCGAATATCTCAGGGATGAGGTAAAGTACGATATCATGGTTAAGTTGCCTTTCTCTTTTGTTCCCATTATGTAATGGCCGTCACTTTAAATTAAACCCAAATGAATTCCGCTCTTTATCTAGCCTGATGAAACGGCAAATGCAAATACGTCTTGAAATAGCTGATTTATTTCATTCTATTCCCATGGTCAGTTTTGGTCACGCATACTTTTCCAATATTTCTCGCGTGTATGTCCGAATTATTATTTTTTTTTTTTTGAAAAAAATATGGAATTGAAGATAACTTTCCTCAGGTTGAATTACTCACAGCAGTATGCATAATTACATGCATTTCAATATTTATAAATAACAATCTATCAAATTTGCTAAATATTTGGAATTTCGGGAATATCGAGCAGAATTTTAGCTATTTGGTTATTTAAGTATGATTTTTAATTTTTCATTATTATAGTTCGTTTTAGTGTAATGTTGTTCAATAAATCCTGAATTATTAAATCCAAAATGTAGCATTTTCTAAATGAAAATCTCAAGCACTAAATTGAAACCTCTCTCTTATTTAGTGCATTAGTATCTTCGGGGATCAGGAATCGTAGAATAAAAAAAATTATATATATATTTAAGAAAACTAAAATCATGGCGTTTTTAAACATTTAAAAAATTGGTTTAATGATGCGAATATATTAAAACATTATTGTAAAAACTAATATAAAAGAAAAAAGTTGATTTCACAGGTATGGTATTTGATCAAGAGCCTTCTAGTTCACTTATTCAAATTTGAAGTGTATTTGAACTGATCACAGATGGTTATGCGACAAAGAAAAAATAATCAAAGATACATAAATGAATAAAATACGGTATCTGACAGAAATAAAATATTTGCTGATACAAATACGTTCGTGATTAGGCGGGCTTGACTTCATAGAAAATACGCATTCAACAATTCGACATTCAAAGAAGAGCGTAGAGATATTCTAACTGAGATTCTATTGGTTATAAAAGCAGAGAACCTGAACTCGTCAATAAGATACAAAACAAAATGGAAATAAGTCCCTTTCAAACTTGAACAATGAATCTTTAAAGGTGCACGATAAAGATCAAGAGCAATAAAAAAGAGATATTTCAGAAAACAAATAAGTATACTTTTTTAATAAAAAAAAATACATTGTTTTAAGAAATGCAAATAAATATCCTCTAATGCAACTGCATCCCCAAAACGGAGTAAGTAACTAATAATTTTAAGTTGGAAAGATTTGGAAATCGGAATAGCCGTTTCCAACCTTCGCCATCGCCGCAGTCGAGTTCAGTTTATTAGACGAGATTTTAGCAAACAAATTGCTGTCATATTTTGTTCTAATCCTATATTATCCTGAACATTATGTTTAGAATGGAGATTTTTCTAAGCTCCCGTGTTAAAAAACCCCCCAAAAAACTCGGTTTTTTCCTGGAAGAAGAAAATATCTGATTTTAACTTCCCAAGAAGTCGGAACTTGATTTTCGAAATGGTGAACCAAGTGGAAAACGTCTATAAACGTTTAGTAGGCGAAATAAACCTAACTTATAATCCTTTCTCATGTCGATCTAGAGTTATGGAAGTTACCACGAGGATACCTACGCACCTCATATTGACATTAACGTTGGAGATATGAAATGGCTTAAAGAGTTTTATGTCTAGTTTCTAGAGCAAGGTTTCCTTATTATCTAACCTTAGCACATCCATAGTATTAATGTACAACAGGTTTACAGCTTTTAGAATGGTAATTACATAAAGAATATAAACTTAAATTTATAATTAAATAGGATCAGAAAATTCAAATGGGAAATATTTTAATGGTTATCAAAGAAAAGAGACATAAAAATTTATACAATTGTAATAGAGAGGGAGGGA
Source organism: Typopeltis vanoorti (assembly GCF_054136105.1). NCBI lineage: Eukaryota > Metazoa > Arthropoda > Arachnida > Uropygi > Thelyphonidae > Typopeltis > Typopeltis vanoorti. Next base: position 81,550,024 of record NC_143549.1, read on the forward strand.
AAAAGAGAAGATCACATTTTCAAAACGTTTCGAAAAACTGCACCACATTCAAATGACAATGAATTATTATTGAAGCTTCTAAATTCGTCAAAGAGGTCAAAATTGCTGTAAAGTGTTTTGCAAAAATTAAATAATTTCAAGCTTGCCAGCTTCCTATTTTTGTAAAATAAAAAATAAAAATAAGTAATTAATAAATTAAAAGAAATAATAGGGCTCAGTGGAAAACTGTGTCCTTACAAACTATACCATTGGTAACTATGTCTAAAGAATAAACAGATTTCGTATAATAAGATGCACTGCATGGATTCCTGTTTATAATTCAAATATGTCATATAATACATGAATAAAATCCAATAATTTTGATTTTTTTTTTTTTTTACTACGTAGCATTTCACCAAAGTATTCTAATTGCATCGCAAAGAAACGATTACATCCGAAACCACAAGTCCAAATTTGGAATTTAACAAGAACTGAAATTTATTTCTGAGTAAATGCTGCAATTGCAACATTAAAGCATAAGTCATGCTCATCAAGTATCCACTTCCGCTTGTTAATAATAATAAAAAAAAAGATAAAAAAAGCGGGTGGGGGGATAATCTTCTTGCACTATTCTAGCATATGAAAAGCAAATTTATGTTTTATTTGAGCTTTTTGAAACGCGTCCAATTTTGCGGAAATATAGATGCTGAGTCATGATTACAGTTCATTATTCATCGTTATCATCATCATCATTATTTTAGACACCATCAACTTATTTTTTAAACGCATGCTATAAAACTTTCCATTCGTGAACGATTAAAAAATGCAGAGGTGCTGCCATCTATCTACTGTTCCACACAAGACAAATAGTTACAGTATTTCACATGAATAAAAGTGTATTTTTAAGAGTAGAACTAAAATGCTGCCATCTAGCGTACTAAACAAGAATTATAAATACTTTTTTATAATTATCTGCATTTAAAAAAAAAAAAAACAGAAAATTACAAAGCTTTATTTATTCGGCTCATGAAACTTCATAAATGTACTTACTGTTGGTGTCTCTCGGAAGAGATGCAAATCTTCGATCCCAAATTTTCGCCATTGAGGGGATGGTTGGCGTAATATAAATCGAAATGCTACTATTCGTAGCCATGCCAGTCGACTCTATTAGGAATAAAATATAACGCCAGTTTGAAGCTAGAAAAAGGGACATATACATTCAAATACATAGTTAATATGTATTTGAATACTGTATTTGAACTAAATACTGCTAAGATTGCTGCATCGTATGCTGAATATAATATAAATGAAGATAAATCATTTTAATATTTCATCAATAGAAAGCTTAACGTGCCTTTTGCAGCCAACTGCCAGAATAGTTTAACGGCAGCAATACTGATGCTGTTAAAAACGATTTCATAATCACTAGTTACTTATGAAACATGCAGAAATTAACTATAATATTCGTAAATTTCATGAAGAACTATTGAAAAGGATTCAGAAACGGGATATCAATGTAAGATCAAAACTGTGCAAGCATTTGCTATAAAGATAGACCGCAGATGAATTATAAAGCTTGGTATATATAAGGAAGAGTGATATGATGGAGACTAGTTTTTGAGAAGAATGAATTAGATTTCTTAACAGGATAAAAAGTGAGCGAGCGAACAAGAAGTTATTACTATAAATGCCACAAAACCACATTTGAGCAATAGGAGACTGATTTGAGTCAAAGAATAATTTTTTTTCATGGAAAAGAAGGATGGAATGCATTGCCAGAGAGGTGCTAAACATCGAATTTAGGGTAAGATGATCTGTGCATTGTGATATCCATAATGGACGTCTCCGGATAAATTTTATGGCTCCGTGATGGATTAGCTGTTTATACTACGCCAAAGCAAATTATGGCAATAAACCACACGTGTTCTCAGACTAATATGCCAACTTTCTGAGAGGAGAGAAAGGAGAAATCATTTGAAGTCTAGACATAATTCAAATCCTGATCTTTCCAACCTGTGCTACGATGGAGGCCTGAAAATATTACAATTCAGTGGCTCACCCAGCCATGAAGCCCCCCCCCCCCCCACAAAAAAAAAGAAAAAGGAAAAAAAAAAATACACTAGAAAATTTTCCAAAAATCTTTTCCTATTTAAATTCCTTTTTTTTTATTTATGTTCTGTCGTGTCTTCTATTTCTATACTACTTATGAATTAGCGATCGTTGCAGATGCTCAGTCATAGGTCATATGCGATGCGTAGTGTGTATTCTCAAATCGCCTACTCTACTCAACTCGCCCCCCCCCCCCAAGATTAAATCCTGAGCACGCTACTGCTACAATTTTTTGCTATTAGAAACCTATTTTGGAGAAAACACTATAGTAGTCGCTTTATGAAATATGGAACTTAATTTTATCATTATTTTTATATAATGTAAATTTAGAATGTGAATGCTGTCGACGGATTCTTATTCGACAACGAGTAAAATATCACGTGAACAGTAGTGGGGAAAATAAATTGCTAATGGACTCATCTATGAATCCATTAGCAATTTATCAATCTAGTATTGGAGGGAAAAGAATAGTGCTAACGACTGCTTTTTCCTACAGTACATTGCACTTATTAAGATATTAAGCTTCTATAAGCCGTAAGTAAAAACATAGAGCAATAAATTCCAATATGCAGATCTGTTTTATCTAATGTATCAAATAAAGACCACTGAACAGATACAAGGGGGAGGGGTAGATAACTGAGAAAAATCGAAACTGTGTCGAAAAGAGCAAAATTTAATATCGGACCAAGTTGCCACAGGACTTAATAATTACGACAGTGTGTAGAATACACTTCGATGACACTTTTTGTCTCTATAGTAAAACAAAAATCTGCAGTTCTTTCATAGTTGCAGTTAGTTCATTCACAGTACATGGTCTTTTCAGTCTGCCCATAATTTACAACGACTCGAAAACATCTTAGATGTCTTACTTAGGATCGAGATCGGATTCTTGACAATCCAATGTTGACTTTCCAAATTGTTTTTTGCCTCAAACCACTCTTCTATAAATTGAAAGCATGTGAGAAACGTTCTCGTGCTGATAAAAGTTGAAAGTTGATTGTCTGCAAAGAATGCCATCACTGCAGATAAAGTAGAATTTTCTAGAACGATGTTTATCCGAAAATGATGGAAAATTATATGCCAGTCCTCAACTGGCTTGAAGTCTATACTGATTATTTTTATTACTATATTCATTGCATTAATTTAAAGCATAGAATCAGTTCAGCAGGTTTTTGATCTAAAAATACTGCTTTAAGATCTGATAAGTCATGGAGTTCTATCTCTGTGGATCATAGATTATATATATATATATATATATATATATATATATATATATATATATATATATATATATATATATATATATATATATATATATATATATATATATATATATATATATATATATATATATATATATATATTCCAATTTATAGTGGTGATGGTGGACAGTAGATGGCGTATATGTAGATGAGGTGGCTTGTGGATGAGGATGAGTGGTGGAGACGGGAGCTATAGAGCAGGTGCCCTCCCTCGATGAGCCTTAGGACTCCCCGGAGGTGTCAAATCATAAATTAATAAATAAAATAAAAATAATCAGATTATACTAGTTAAACAATATTATATTATAAAATTACATTTCTGTTAACACGTAACGCAGAATTTGGAATACATATTTTATTTATTTATAACTATGAAGAATGGTAAAGTGGAAAAATAGTGGAAAAGTAATAAATAGAATAGAATAGAATAGTGGTAAAGTAATAATTTCCAGTAACAAAGTAACAAAATTCAAGAAAGAAGACTGCGATGGTTTGACCATGGGAACAGAAAGACTACCAACTAAAGCCCTGTATACGACGATGGAAGGTAAAAGATCCAAAGGGCAGCCCAGAATTAGATGGATAGACAAAATAAAAGAGGACCTGAAAACCAAATCACAACAAACGACACCAAACTGGAAAGAATTGTTCGGACTCCCCAGAGACAGACAGAAGTGAAAAGAAGTAGAAGAAAGTAATAATTTAGTAGTAAAAAAGAATTAAATATGTAAATTTCAAAGCCAATGTTGGGCTTATATGAAGATAAAGGCATCATTACGATATTAAATATTTACGTAACAGATGGTTACGTGTTTAAATAATGATAGCGTTCTTGTGTACAGTTTTCAAGGAAGGTTGTAGGTTTTTGTGAAATAGTATTTCCATTGTTTTTATTTTTTAGAATTATAATGTGTTTTGAATGTCGGAATTGATAGCAAACACTGTATATATTTAATTCATATTTCATTTTAGCATCTTGATAATTTTTTTTTCATTTTTCATGCAGCGTATAGCATTAATTAATACCACTAACTGTTAAGTAGAGGATACACAAAATTTAGAAATTACTAACAGAGGTGTGTGTGTGTGTGTGTTTGTCCTTTCAAAATGGAGTAAGATCTGCTTTATAGCTTTCTTTATATTGAAAAATTTCATTTCTGCCAACCAGGCAATTAGAATTTAAAAAAAAAAAAATTCTTAGAGATCTTAATAACAAAAATAATGATTCACGGATATTAGAATGACGATCTCCTATATTTCTGGTGGATCGAATTCGGTGATTTCTTGGTACAATGGTGTAGTAAATCTGGAAATGATCAGATAAAAAAAGGGCATAAATCTAGACAAATACAAAAATTGACAAACATTAAATATTGACTTTAGCAAGGACCCTCATTATCACAAATTGAGCACCTAAGCATTACAGACAAGTTAATGATTCACTCATTGCCGTTTTAACAATTTAACATGATTCTTATGACCGAATCATTTTAACTAACTAATTCTAACTAAAGTGGTCGATTTAAATCAAAACTGAGATAACAAATTTCAGAAAAACCCTAAATAATGAATATCTTTAAAAATCACTCCAAGGAGTTGTAATATGACACAGGGTATGCAAATTAATAGAATTCAAGCACTGTTGCAAAAACTATGTTTAAGACTGCGTTTTAAAGGATTGTCTGATCAATGCATGTATTCAAAGTCGAGACAATCCATTTTCAGAATAAACAAATAGCTGACATATTTTGCTTTTTTTTTTTTGTGTGTGTGTGTGTGTGTGTGTGGAAACGATTTTTTACTATTAGTAGACACAGAATCAATCTTCGTAGAAGTGTAACAATTATAACAATGCACACGTACATAAGCGATAACATTCAAAAGTTAATTACATTCCAATATGACAAAACAGACAAAAAAAATCGAAAGTCCTATTGACATATCATTAAGTGTATGATAAAATATAGAGGGGAAAAAATGATCCAAACCTGTTTTTGTTGAATAGAAACAAGGTCTTGACTACCCTGCTCACAATGAGGATCCGGCATGAGGGCTTGTCGACGAATACACATTTCCCAAGGAATAGCTTCTCGATCTGATGGGAGTGAAGGGCACAAAGGTTAGAAGCACGACTTCAAGAGTATTAGAATGCGCTTAATCTTATTATTTTTTTTTTTATCTCCTATAATTTATTAGTTGAATAACGCGGTTATGTTTTGAGGCTAGTGATATGTTCTGGTTCATTGGTTATTTTAAAGTACATTTCTAACAATACAAATTAATTGATACAAAGTGCACTGGAAGCAGGAAGTTAGTTGAAGAGAATCAAGTCAAAGTTTACTAAAAGCAGATATTCAGTATAATTGTAACATGTAGTTCTTTCTTTTTCGATGTAAAAATAGCTGAAATTAAGTAAAAATCAAAATCGGAGGAAATGAAATTGCAAAAACGAACTGCCTTTACATTAAGATTGAATGAATAACCTCATTTGCACTTGTCAACGTTTAAAGATGAAAGAGCAGAAGAAATTCACAGATGTCATTAAAACATTCGCTGATTTTACCCACATGCACACGCTTAATATGTGAAAAAAAAATCGATTATTTGGTAAATTTTATCCAGCTTGTTTATTTATTAGTGTCATGTACATTCTATCCTTGATGTATTTAAAAGAACAAGGTAAATTCTCGTCGCGAAATTTTTAGATTTCTTGAAAATCCCTCAAGGACGAGATATATTTTCTTGCCGCTTTTTAACTGCAGTTGGCCTAACAAAGCTATCTCAGTTGTTGTTTTTTTTAAATTCCAGAAACTCGAAGAATTCCCTCCTACAAAATAAAAAAAAAAAAACTGAGAACATACGCAATTAAAATACAATACATTAACGCCTCATTCCTTAGTTGCCTAAGGAATTACCTAACATAACCATTTATATCAAACCTCGATGACAAGTCCATACGCTGCTAATACTTAACAGTGCAGACGTAAAAGTAGCAGATTTCTTATTCTATCCGTCATCTTCGTCAGATATTTCTGATGATTGCGTTCAATGAATAGTATCCATCCAAAGATGTGTACATTACACGATTTTTAATTTCAATGTCATACGAAATGTACTTTTCAAATGAAATGCTGTTAGGCTAGAACCAAAGCCAATACGCATTCTCCAGCTCAAAACACCTCTGTTGCAATACAACCTGCTAACAAATTTCATTGAAGCAAATTCACATCCACATTTTTAACAATGTTTATTATTATTGTGGTAATATGCACTAAAATCAGTAAAATAATGCAAATTATTCGACAAGTAATTGTGCCAAATGCGATTATGTTTATAATTTCTTTTTCATTTCAGTATGGAGGGGAACTCGATGTGTTCCTTTTCCAATTGGAGTAATGTTTAAAGCTCATAGATTTGGTACTTTCTCTGATCCAGTTAACCGAAATGGTTTTTGGTGGAACGAAGATCTATCATTCCAATCAAATATACGTATCTTAGTTACTGGGCTTCGGAAAGAAACATCTCCATCTATACAGTTCACATCAAACAAGAGCAAAAGAAACTAAAACAAATCCTGATCCGATTTTGAAAAGATCGAAGGCAGAACACTTGCGAGTCCAAATAATAACTATGTCCTTATCTTAGTGAAGCTGGTTATATTCTGTCCAAATGTATACACTATTTTCACATTTCACTTCTCCATTTTGACAAATCCTCTACCATAACAAAGCCAACGTAATATATTCCTTCTTTGATATCCCGTTAGAAATGGGAATCTTACTCAGTTTGGATACCAGAATAATTTCCAGTGACCTTCCGTTCCTACCTCTAGACTGCACTAAAAAGCGCCTTCTAAACGATAGGGGAAAAAGGAAGGTGGAGCTTCGTTTGGTTACATCTACTGTATTTTAGCATAATTGTTTCCCACCTCAAATTAATTTTCCATTTGTCGTTTTTCTCGATATATTCATTAAAAAAAAACTCAAATTTTGAGATATGCGTAATGTTATTAATGAAGACTCATTAAGATAGTTTCCTGGCTTTTGTTTCGAAGAGACAAATACTGAACAAGAAATGAGTATAACTCAAGGGAAGAAAAACTGTGTTTTATGGAACTGCATAATGCAGAGAGCAGAATATGAAATTTCCGTCAAAACCTATCGTGCTAATCTAACATATTATTACTCCAACTTTGCTAATTAAAAGTAAGTTAACTTGTTTCTTGATTTCGTAGCGAAGCCGTTTCAGCAAAGATCTGCTGATAGCTCAGCTAAACAAAAAATTTGTTCTCAGATTTTTCTTGTTTTGAGAAAGAAAAACAGAAAAAATCTGAGATAGGCAGTGATATCTCTCTTTTGCATTAGTCTCACAAAGTAATTGTGAAATTCATGCAAAACATATTAGTGGGAGAAGACTCCTCACCTGCGATAAATCTTAGAGGACTAAGAGAAAATTTGGATCTAGGGTGTATTTCTAACCAAAGGACAAGGCGATCCTCTCAATGAGCTACGGAGGAGTACGAGTGATGGACGAGAAGCGATTTCTTTAAAAGGAAGAAAATATGAACAAATCAAATCACTTAAAAGAATTTTGTTGATTAGAAACCATTCAGACAATATTAATTTGAATTAAATAGCCCAAATATCTGGTGCATTCATTAAGATGGTTTGAAAGAAATGGGTTCGAATTCCGCTAGGACATGAAGAGCATTTGTAAGGGCTCAACTGATGAGTTAGCCAGTCTGTGCTTTCTTTTGCTGGAGAAAAAACAAGCAAGCCAACAGGTATAATATACTGGCCTTACCTTAGTTGCTTTGGATACATTCTTAACAAATAAAAGCATAGGATATACACTACAGATCGTTATGATGAGAATAAAGACTTGGGCACATTACTGTGTACTCACTGCTTTATTACAACTTCAAAATAAACAAACTGATGATAGTTTTTTTTTTTTTTTAATCAGCACTGGACTGCTTGTTAAACAGTTTGGAAACTTCTGTTCTGTATATAACCTCACTGCAGTGGCTTTTATTAAGGAGGAAAGACACACACCGTTTAGACTGAATTCCCTCCTTAAGAAGGAGAATTCAGTCTAAACGGTGAAGTACCTTCTCCTTAATAAGTATGCTTGTGCAGCAAGATCATTTCATTGAAATGATGATGTATCATTTGGCAAATTTAGTCATTGTAGTAAAAATGTTTAGTTTAAAGTGCATCGTTCCTAATTAGTAGAAAATGTTAAGTTTCATTTAAAAAATCAGTGCACATAGGTAGCCTGTTGTAAGTCACACTATCCTGAGACGACCATCTTGATTCAAACCCAGGTCTGTCCGATCAGAGACGTCGTCGTTACCGACCAAACCAGGGGTCGACAAACTTCTTTGACCGTCGACCCCTTCAATGGTTTCTTGACTTTTCATCGACCCCCTCTATTTTACTATTATGTAATTATAAGAGGACAAGCAAAAAAAGACGCTCTTGTGAGTTTTTCGATTGTTTATTTTATAGTTACAGTGTTTATTGTATGTATAATATAGTATATATTATTATATTGGCTTAACGTCAAAGGGATACGTTTTTGTTTTTGACGTCCTTCTTAACATTACATATTTGATAGGAGGGATAAATAATATGCAAAATATAAAATTTAATTTAGATAACAAAATAACAATAATAAAATCTTCCTTATATATATATATATATATATATATATATATATATATATATATATATATATATATATATATATATATATATATATATATGAAAATAAGACTTAAATAAACGAGCCAATGGGCTTCACTTCAAATAATGTAACATTATTTAAATGAAGGGGATATTAAATCCCAGATTCGGCATGAAACTCTTTGATTCCGATCTTTGAGTTTCTTATTCGCTTTGAAATAATGTGGGATTTAATATCTCCTTCATTTAAATAATGAAAATAAGACTTTTATTAACTTAGTATACAATTTACTAGCGTTGTCAATGTGAAGGGTGTGCTTCGTGACTCTTGACAAGATTAGAAAGGTTGAGTTCAAAATTAGTAAGGTTTCAACCTTAAATCGCCACGGAATTCTATATCTAGCTTATTTCTTTGTTTTGTTAAAATGGAATTAACATGACTGAAACCAGCTTCAACCATGTATGCGCTGGCCGGGCGGGAACCACCGACATCCGTTTATTGGTAAATACGTCATTTTGGCCTACTTGATTGGCCTCCGTAACTATTTTCATGACCTTGCTCCATCTTACAAGTCCTATTCATGTCACTGTTCCCACGATTCACTCTTAATTGCGTTGTCATTCAGGATGGAGGTAATCCAAGTTAACCGAATTAAATATTACCCATACAATGATGTTTTATATTTTTCTATCGACCCCTGAGCCCGAATCTACCCCTAACAATGTTATATCGACCCCTGGGGGGGTCGATATCGACCACTTTGGCGACCACTGGACTAAGCTAACGATGGAACGATCTAGATTTGAATCCAGTCTCAGAAGCTTAGAATCTTTATAAGCGCTTTTCAACTGAAGATCACTTTAATTAATCTCGCATAGAAATGTGGCAAGAGTTTTCTTCCAACAAAACAGGCAAACCAGACAAAAGTTAAATTATGTCAGTTAATTCAACGTCTGTTGAATTAACTGACATAATACACTGGGCCACCTTATAGCCTCTTATTTCAATTACGAAGTAACTGAAAAATATTTCTTGTGAAACAAAGTAACTAACAGTCATTTAAAGAGAATCTTTTCAAGTCTTTTAAAGGACAAAATTATTCAAGATGAAAAAAGTGCACGATGCAAGTGAGTGTTCTATTTTGTTTCACAAGAAATATTTTTATACAATAAGTACGTTTAGATTTTCATTTATTACCATTTCTTTTACCTTAATATAAAACAGCATTTCTCTTATTTCTTTATTTTAACATTTAGCAAGACTTAAGACAAAAATCCGCATTTATCTATGTCATTCTTGCATTTTAAATCATCTTTCAATATGCAGTAACTTGGAGCAGTGAAATGGCGGATGTTAAATTTTATACTAATAAAAATGTTGGATTAGACTTGAGAAAATAAATCACCAACACAACATTATGAAATGAAATGTCATCACAGCACATGCAGTTTATTTATTTATTTATTATTATTATTTATTATTATTATTATTATTATTATTATTATTATTATTATTATTATTATTATTATTATTATTTGCATAACGAAGAGATTAGATGTTAGGAGATTTTTTTAAAAAAATCAGTTAAATACATTTATAAATTTATTGTAATAGACTTATAGTCTTCATATTTATCAAGTTTCATAAATATTTTTCAATTACATTAATAATTTTGTCAGACTTTTTATACCAGCATTTAACTTATTTTTTTTATATTAAAATTAACTAAACAATACAGTTTAGAGTTAAATATTCAAGCCGATATTTTCATGGGAATAACTGTGATACATTGAAAAGATATTTAATATCCATTACATATATTAAAAGAGCCTCCGTACCTCAGTCAGTATAGACGAAGCACTTCGTCTATACTGACTGAGTCACTAACTTTCGACGAAAGTTAGTATGAGTAAGTCGGTCTCATACGGAGGTAGAGGGCTTTTTTCCTCCCGGAAACTCGAGTTTTTCCGTCCCTCAAAAACAGATAAACCGGCCAGCAGAACATACGAAATTTATTCAAAGGATACTTGGAAAGCAGTGGGCGCTTAAGTGCTTGGGTTCTTAGGACTGCATTTTAGAGTATTATGGAAATACTTCGTGGGCGGCATGTCGTCATATTTTAAGTGAATTAAGCATTTTAAAGACTGATGAGGAAGCGTTTAAGATAGGATATGATATGATAATGACGTATACGTCTCGAAACCAAGTCAACATAATGAAACTCAACAGTTTCCAGGACATGATGAGGAATGATTTAGGCAAGATCTGTAAAGTATAAAGGTTAGGGGATTTGGTATGAAACGTGCGCAGAACTTATCAAATGTCACTCCTACATATAAAAGAGCGAATAATGAGAGAGGTCGACAATTCCTTCGGCAAAAAAGGTGATGGATTCGAGAGGTTTCAAAAATTGACTTCAGTAGTTAGCATTTTATTTTCATTAATTTCTACTGACCATTAATGAAAGAGAGCGAGTCGTGCGATAAAGAAGCTTGTACAGGCTTGCATTACATAACTCATATAGGGCTTCAACAACAATACACACACGCCATGATTTTTATTAAATTCTTCAGCAAATTTATACAATGCACTACATTTCATACGAATATCACATAAAGCATTTTATAAAAATATTCAGTGCATTCTTAAGGAATTGCCATGATTTAGCGAGCTTAAGTCATAACAAGCGGAATGTCTATTTAACAACGTGTTAATATTATTCTATAAAGATAATGTTATCAAAGAGTAAAAAAAAAAAAAAATACAATTAGCACTATAATATATATCTTAATTCAGAAGAAGAAATTTCTGCTAGTAATTTCTAAATAATTTGAGAGTTACGAAATTTTTTTGCTAAAATGTTTTGTAAATTTGAACCATTACTGATGTGTAAAATATGAACTTAAAAACAAAGTAAACTCTTGTCTATTTGCATAATTTACTTTCTGGTCATGGAAAACTTCCTAATCAAGCGTACTCAGAATCCAATAAAGGTGTACTAAGATATTAAAAAAAAAATAAAATAAAAAATAAAACAAAAAATTGGGTCATCTCATTAATTAAATACACAATGGACAGAGGGAGGAAGAAGAAAATGCATAAAAGGGCAGCCAGACAGAGTAAGACTAAGATCTCTATTTAATACAGAAAAAGAAAAGATAACAATATTTACCTTTTCCATCTTCTTCCACAGGAATCCGCTTGCAAGAAACGGTTAGATAAGCAGTATAATAATTTCTGAACACGATCTCTCCAACCTATTGTAATAAAGTTAAATAGCTATAATAATATATAATTCATAATTATATTTAATTGAATTTCAAATAGTAGTTTTTAAGTATATTTCAGTAATATTTGCAGATACGTACGAGGGTGTGCTGAAAAGTTGTGATAACCACCATGAAAGAACTGAGGTAGAACCATGTTCTAGGTGTTTATCCGAACTTTTCGGTCTGTCTCGTATGTGTCTGAATATACGTATACATATCGAGAAATTTAGCAGATATAGGTAGGCCTATAAAATGAATAAAAAATAAATCCGCTAACGCTTTTTATTCCTCACTATAGAGAGTAGGCGAGGCTATTTTAACCCTATATAACTTTTGTTATATGTAATCAAAGTTAACTGAAAATGATGTATGCAAAAGTTAACTAGAAATGATCTCATAAGATCAGTTCAAGATACTTTCTTATGCATTGACAGTATAATGTACTATGTCTTATGTATTGCTTGGGACAGACCTTTTCTGTCCTCCCTACGCGTGGGGCAATAGTATGTGCAGCATCGATTTCAATAAATGAAATAAAAACATTCTGTTGGTGGGATTCACATTATTAAAAAAAAAATGCTAAATTTCATTAAATTCTAGAATGTCAGGAAGAAATTATTTCGAACTGTTTTGCCAATAAAAGCAAACAATCTTGACACTAGAACCAGTCCAAAAATTACTACGCTACAGTGTACAGATATGAGGAAATAAATATTAAGCTTAGCAGGCTTCTGTTATTATACATACACACACACACACATACATTTTGAAACAATTAAAGTAGGATTTTAGATTGTAAATATTTCTGTTGTTTTCGTTCGGCATATTAGTCATGTCTCCGACACTATCGGGTGACGGTACTTCTTTGGTAAAAATCCGACGAGTGTCAAAAGCTTATGGCTATGGCACGTCGAGGTTTTTTTTTTTTTTTTTTCATATATAATTTTGTTTTGGCACTACAAATGGATTGAAATTGAGGTTATTATTCAGCAAATTTCAGCAGTAATCTTTTATGTTAATATCATTATTTTTTTCCCTATCCGGGCAGGAATTATTGCAACATATAATTTTGACCCCCCCCCCCTCTGTGTTACTGCAAACTTCCAATTGAAACCAAAATGGGAGGGATCAAAAATTCTGTAAGGATTCCATAAAGAAATCTGTTTAGTTATTCCAGAGTCCAGGACTAACGTTCAGGCTTACTCATTTCGTAAAACGCATCTAATAAACAAATAAATTGAAAAAGCACACTGTGCAGTGAATGTTTGTCTTCTTAAATTGATACTGAGAATGTAGAAAAACAAATGCATAATCAGAGCCGGCGCAAGGGTCTTTGTCGCCGCATGCAATTTCTATCTAAGCGCCCATGTAACGTTCCGGGAGTCTGTGGTTCTTTTACGATAATAAAAATTTAAATTATTTGAAATTTTTTAAATAAATTTTGACAGAACAGCCACACGTTGGTTCGCTAAATGTAACGAACCGGGGGTGGTTAACTAGGCAGGATAATCGTTAAAAACCCGTATATTCAAAAAATTCTCAAAATTTAAAGCAAATTTTGATAAAGCCACTTCACTTTAATCGTTGAATATAATGAAACAGGGATTATAGCCTTCTCACCGACCCGAATCGCTAACAAAATTAAAATGAATTTTAATTAAAGTTAAAATTTATTTGAACTAAAGTTTAAAAAATTCTTGCATTTTACAAGTTACTAAATTCTTAGTAACTTGTAAAAAAATTTTAATAATTTTTATAAGTGGAACTATCTTTTAGGAAAATAAAAGAAACTAGAGATAGATTAGTAAATAAGGAAAGAATTCAGAAATAATTAAAACATTAATATAAGTATTCAAAAAAATAACATCTTTACAGAATAACAGAAAATAAATTGAATTTTTTAATTAAAATTTTAAGGTATTTGATTTCATATTCACAAAATTAGAAATAATGGTCTTAACGTCTAATTCCGCACATATATCATTTTCAATAGCTATTAACGCCAAATTAACAAGCCTTTTTTGTGACATACTTGTTCTTAAGTAGGTTTTAATCAATTTCAACTTGGAAAAAGAACGTTCACCGCTCGCTACACTAACAGTTAATGTTAATAGTATTCTTAAAGCAATTGAAAAGTTAGGCAAAAGATAAATTATTGGACACAATAAAATTAAGAATATCGAAAGGGCTTTTGAATATTTAAATTATACTTCCGAAAAATATCCCGGAAAGCACATAATTCGTCATATAGTTCTATTGCATTTACATCTTTATTGTCGCAGTCCTTCAAGAGAATCTCTAAATCGTCATAATTTTTTCATCAATCTTCGTTATTAATTTGTAGTAACCTATACAAGAAATTGAAATTATCATAATATGTTTTTAGTTGTTCAAAACATTCTATTAACGAACACATTGCGACGTCTTGAAGTGTATAAAACACATTCACTCTAAATTTATCTTCTGGCGATTGTGGCGTTTCGTCATGATGCTCGTAGTCAAATTGTCGTCTCTTCTTTCGTTGTCGAACTTCCGCACCAGTTTTAAATTCTTGTTCTCCATCCATCTCTTCACTCAGTTCTTTTGCAGTTTTTAGAACTTCTTTAAAATTTGTATCTGATCGATACTCTTATAAGAATCTGTTTAAGTTTTCGATAGATTCTAAAGCAAGTTCATATTTTTTTCTTGAAGCATTTTACTCACAGGGTTTATTCTGTTAAGTAAATCATGGCAAGTTATAAGAGAGCAAATAAGTTTGTAGTCCTTTATTTAGCACATAATGTTTGTGCTTCATGTTGAATTTCTTTATTAAAATTTTCATTATTTAAAATTTCAAAAAGTGCATCATAAATTTCTCCTAACTGATATGGTACAGGGCGGATTGCATTAATTTTACTTTCCCATCGCGTTTCTGATGGCTGTTTCAATGTTAATTTTTTTACGAACTTTAAAAGGATTGCCCAATGTTTGTAAGAGAATGAAAAGAAATTTTATATTTCTTGAATAATTGCAAAGAAACTAATTGTTATCTGTATTCACTTTGGCTGCATCATTAAATTAAATTTAGAGTATGAGCAGCACACGGCACGTAAAAAGCTCGAGGATTTTTGTCCAAAAGCAAATTTTGTTGCCCATATTTTTTCCCTTTCATATTTGCCCCATTTTCATACCCTTGATCTTGTTGAAAAATGGGACATTCCCATCTCAAATGGGAATGTCCCATTTTTCCAGTTGTGCCATTATTGTTGCACATAAACTACGTCCTGTGGAATCTGATATATCTGCAAAATCTAAAACGTTTTCCCTGATCTTGACAATTCCATTGTCACGGGACACAAAGCGAATGATAATGGTCATTTGTTCTGTTTTACTTGTATCAGGTGTGCAGTCTAAAATTATGGAATAATATTTAGATTTTCAAATTGATAATAAAATTGTATCCCTGATTGCGTTACTGAAAGTTTCCAATATTTCATTTTGACTGTCTTTACTCAAATAGTGTACCCTATTGTTTCGTTGTAGGGCCCTTTCAACACGATTTTCCATAACGGGATCAAACATAGCAAACAGTTCGACTAATTTTAAAAAAATGCCGTTATTCCTTTCATATAATTTATCAGATGATCCGCGAAAAGCTAAATTTCGGTTACCAAGGAATTTCATAATTTCAATCAAGCGTTCTAAAACACTCATCCAATGTTTCTTTTCCATTTTATACATGCTTTGAGTCAGGAAATCAATAGTAGTTTTTTTTTTTTTAATTTTTATCAAGTTCCTTCCATTTTAAGAAATTTTTCATGTGAGTTAAACTAGTCTCGTGTCTATGGAAAGTTGTACTTACATTTCTCTAATCGTTAGAACCTTCTACAAGACTCAGTAGGTGATCCAGTTGATTCAGTAGGTGTGACAAGTTTGCAACAAAAGCAAAAAACAGAATTTAAAGTTTCGGAATAAATGAGCCATGTTCTTGGCACGAGCTCCCGTTTTCCATTTTTCTATTATAGTACGTATTGCCAAATTTACGACCATATGTATCTCTGGGTTATATGATATTTTTCTTTTGAACAGGCCCCATTTCAATTAAAAGAACTCGTAATTTTTCATCAATATTTCCTCATTCACCTAGATCTTCTAAATTTACAGAGACTAGCAATGTGTTAGTTTCGTGGTCAACTACAACGCATGAAAACCGTTCACCGTTTTACTTTAGATAGATTGCAGTAGACACAACATTCTGCAGGCACGCATTTAGCCTGCTCTCGCTGCAAAATTGTAAACAGCCGGCTGATCAAAGAGGAGGCAATATACATTTTTTTAAAAATTTTTATTCGGTGTATCTGGCCTTATTTATTTTAATATTATCATTCTAAGATTTTTTTGTTTTTATGATAGAAATTTTGTTTCTTAAAAATTAACTTATGAACCGGCGGAGGCGCCACCATCGTAGCGACGCCCGCATGCACCACATGCTCTGGATACCCGCTTCCGCCAGCCCTGTGCATAATTATAATTCCTTCCCACTATAACACACATTTCAATTCTCATGCAAATCTGGAGAACACTAGACTAATATATATTCTGAATCATGAGTCATCAACCATTTTGTGCTATGGACCATATTTGCATTCAGTTTCATAGCGTGAAGAGGAATGAACGATTAGACAATAGGTATAGTGTATTAGTAAATTTGTTTACAATGGTACATACATATTTATTAAGTATCTGTTTCTTAAATCTTAAGATCAGAAATATTGTTTCCCAATTTTCTTCTGTGTTTAAACCAACGGATGTAACTGTTTTCAAGACAGATATAGAAAAAAAAAATGATGTTAGGGTATTAAAGTGATTAAGAGCACTCCAACTTAAGTGTGACTGCTCAGGTTCGAAACTACGTATGTCAGCTTTTAAACTGTATGCGGAAGATATGTAACATAGCATATATTTTTGTACTTTGGAGTGTTATAGAAGAGAATGTCTGGTTATTTTTTGATGTTTCTAAGTGGGTAGAGGCAAGTAAATGCTGTCCTACTGGAGGATTATAAGCTAACATTCCGGACGAAGAAAATACCTGCCAGTTCGACGTTGCAGAATGTAAGAAGATGAATTTTGGACTAAGAGGTTTAAGTTATTGATGGGACTGCAATGCAATGCAAAAAAAAAAAAAAAAAAAGAAGTTAGACTAGGGATCTAAGTGTGATGGTAGACTGCGAGTTAAAGTTCAGAAAACAATGAGGAACGTGAATGAAACAGCATAAAGCATTGCTTGGATGTTAAAAATAACACCGATCAATAGGAATAAGGAAGTTACTGTCCTCTTTTAACGTTTGATAACCGCATCTACTACAGTAGACTCAGATTTGGTCGTCTGGGTTCCATGGGAATGAGGAAATCGCCGAGAGGACTCAAAGATGATGATAGGATTGAGCTCTACGATGAAAGATTTCATATTTATTGGTTACAAAAATTTAAGTGGTAGGTGGAACAGAAGATATGATCGAAACACATAAGTTACTATGAAAATGTTATAGGTAAATGGAGAAAATTTTCGGTGCATAGAAAAAGAATTAAAAAAAAAAAACAGGGGATCACACTCCCTGAGAGACGAGTAAGAATGCAGTTGACATGAAGAAGATTAGATTTTTTTATTTTTTTTTCTCTAAGTGTGTTGAAAGAGCAGAATGGACTGCCGGAAGTGCTGAGTGCGTTGTTAGAGACGCGTTTAAGAAAACATACATGATAGGTGCGAATAATCGTTTGTGTGGACTTACTACAATGAATCCTAGGACCTCGAGGTTATTCCCGGAATTTTTTTTTTAAGTTGGAAAGAATTTCAAAGAGGTGCTATTAAACGCCAATTTTTTTCCCCCGAAGCCTCCAATGCTTTATAAATCATTAAGAATTTCTCTCATTTTTAGATCAACGGTGTTATATGTAGTGATTTCTAATTTCTTAATTTAAATAATTATCGGCTGTTTAGAGTTTACTAACCAATTCTGTTGCGTTTTAAAATAAAAGTACATTGATATATCGGTTAGTATTGCAGATCAAAGCGCTAATAAAAAGAACTATTACTAAAGGTTATATTTTTATAAGCTTATTTTATATACTTTCTTGTAAAACAGAAATAGGTATTTATTAAATCCTTACTGTATGAAAATTATTAAAAATAACAAAAAATCAAGCGAATTCTCATTCCAAAAAAAAAAAAAAGAGTTAAATATAATAAATATAAATAAAAAGAATATAACCAAATGATGAATTGAATAGATTTTATGGCTTATCAAAAGATCTCAGATGGGCAGCTCTGGAAAACGTTTTAGGTAGCATGCAGCAGTAAGTTATCGAATACTACTTATATATTATTGATTTTAAGAGGATATATATCATTACCTTCACAGGCTCAGTAAACATAATATCCAACACACTACATCCAGAACGGTGATCTGTTCGCTCATCTTCTAGCAAAATAGGAATTGGTCCTTTGACGGTGAAATCTAATCTTTCACGTCTATCTTTTTCCATAATCTTCTTTGCGACTTTGAAAGAGAAATATGAATAAAATTGTGTTCGCAAAAGGTTTTGCAATATTTGTATTTATTGTTTGAATATCTTTGAGATAAAAAAAAAATGAGCGTACAATGTTTTGATTCTCACGCTTATTTTAATAATAAAAGTCATTGACATTAATTACCATATAACTTATACATCGAGGTGTATTCAAGTATTGGTATGCATCACGAAATACTACTTTCGTGATGATGCATACTACTTTCACGGAATATCGAGTTTGAAGTGAAAGAAGAATCTTAGATAAATTTAAATCGGGTCTAGTTTTGTTACAGCAGCAGTGGCAAGAGCTTGGTATAGAGTAACGTGACTGCAGAAATACCTTGTTTAGAAGAAGTTTACGTTGTACCTGGTAGTACGACGTAAACTTCTCATTTACGTTGTACTACCAGATTTCAAATTTTTGCACAGTAAACATACCAATGAAGGATGCGCAGTGAAATATATGAGGCACTATGTACTCAAATGTAGATGTCATTTTTGTCTTTAGTTTCAGTCAGTTAGCCTTTGACCATAAATAAGCCCTTAATATAACTGTCTGTGTGTGCGTGTGCGCGCGCGCGTACACACACACACACACACACACACACACACACACACACACACACACACACACACACATAGCGGGGTATTTATTTTTGTCCATCGAGTTCGGCAGTCAAACAGTTGCTTTTCCTCATATCGAGAGATGTCCTCAAACTACACTCACAAAAGGAATTTTAAAAGAACGAATGCAAGAAAATGAGGAGGCGGAGAAGTTTCTAATACCGTCTTGCCGATAAACGACAGGCTGTACGTTTCCTTCCGGCTGAATAGAAAAAAAAAAGAAAAAAGAAAAAAGAACCTGCAGCGCAGTGTTAGAGAATGCACAGCACAGTGTGCATTCTCAAAAACGAAAACTAAAATATCGTATGCATACTTCGAAACTAAAGACTGATCTGTTTAAATTCGTACGGTCCGATGCTAGCGAGTTTCGATATGTTAATTCTCTCTTGCACTGAATAAATATTAGTTCTAGTTAAGGGGGATAGTAAATCCCGTATTATTTTACAGCCGGGTACGAAACTCGGAGATCGAAATCCATCGAAATCTAAGAGTTTCATGCCGAAGAACTATCGGCGAGTCCAAGTGTAAGTCATCACTTGGGTAGTACAACACTAGGGCAACTCGGAGCAAAGGTGGAGCAAGCTCCGTCACTATCCTTAATATTTTCTCATAATGTAAAACGCAGCTCCTAGGAGATGTATTACAATGTCGCCGGGAAAATAGTCTCTTGGCTCTTTATCGTAGTAACTATTAGTTCTTTGAAATATTTTGGAAACATTGAGAAATGCGGGCAATGAAGAATAATACAGTTCATCTCTTGCATCGCAGACAATCTGCATTGTCAACTTAATATAATCATTGTTTCATTGCGTTGGCTCTTTTTGTGCCATGTAGTATATTGTGAACATGATTTACAGTTTGGTTAAATTACTAAAGATTGCCAACATATTATGGGAAAAAAAAGAAAAAGAAAAGAAGAATGAAATTTTTTAAAACATTTTCTTGCACATTTGTAAAAATTATTTTATGTTGACATAGAATTAAGTGGCTAAAACCGAGCATGGACTCTCGTGCTTGAAGCGTTTCATTAAATGTTTTTTTTTTTTTTTTTTTCAATTTTGCGAGTTAAATCACGCATTCCGCTTTCTTGGGTTAGAAACTGCACAGAAATTCTGTAGAAGAATCGGTGAAGAGTTGTGATAATCACCATGAAGGAATTGAGGCAGAACCTGTTCTAGGTGTTTATCAGAACTTTTCACCCCCCCCCCTTCTTCGTATAGTAATTGCATGTGCTCGCAGGTCATTTCGGGTTTTGTGAAAATCTCTTAATTTATATCGGATTACTTTCTTGAAGGAATTTTATTGGTAAATGATCACATTTGGAATTGTAAATAATTCATAGACTGGTTTTAATGACTGAGGGGGGGGGGAGGTCATCAGCCTGCGTTTGATACTAGATCATTCAGCTTTGGTTGAGGTAGCAAATATTTCTCAAAATCGGGTCTTTCCAACCAAAGGAAGCGGGTAGGATTGCCAGCTGCCAAAACTGTTACCGTAAGATTTTTTTTCTTAATTTTTATGAAAAAACGACTCAAAATGTTTTTAACTTTTTTATTTACATTATAACATACACAGCAATAATAGCAATATAATAAAATATAATCACAAAAATAAAATCAACAAAAAATTCTTTAAAAATATCATTGAAATAATATAAAGTAAAATTATAGTGAATATCTTAGCTATTCATAAATTTGCATTTCATGGAGCTGTATTTGTCATGGTTATTAATAATGTATAATTTAAAATTTTTGATATGCGTACATACACGATACACGTAAACAGTGCAGAAGAAGGGGGATATACTGTCAGACTGTGACGGTCTGAAATGCATCATAAATAGATACGAGCCGAACCTCATATGATTAGAAAATACAAAATCGCTCGATTTAAGTGCCAACTTTATGATTTATAAAGATATAATCAAATAATTCTGGGTGCAAAAAGCTGTACGGGGGAGAATATTTGCGATTTCGAGAGCACTGGCAAATTTAGATGAAGATTCAGTTCAAAATGGATTGCATACAACGAGGCCCTCCCTGGAAGGGAAATAGGAAAAAACACCTAAGAAATCTTTTTTGACTCCTTAGGAATACTATGTTTTTTAAAATTATGCTAAACAGTGACTCTCATTTATCTATTTAAATTTATTATATAGTAGTTAATAAAGCAATCATGGTAGGTTTTCGATGGATGTATATTTGAACGTAGTACGTTGAGATTACTATTTCATTATTGTATGTTATTAAATATTGCATTAGTTCTTTACTCAGTTTTCTAAAAGAGTCCAGGCGACACGGATCTCCAAGTATTATATTCGCATAAAATATCAAGGCTAGAGAAGGCAGCCAAAGTATCAGAAAAAGAAATATTCGCTTATGCTTTTTATTCCTCAAAGAGAGGAGACGAGGCGGTTTAGCACTAATTAACTTTTGAAGACAGGTGGAGACAGCCAACTCCACCCTTAGCCAATCACAGAGAGCTGGTACAAGCCAGCAATGATTTTAATAGACATCCGGTGAATAGAGTACTGCAAATGACTACCTCCATCTCGTGGTCTCTGAACGTAGCACTATATATTATTATCTGAAATAGTGAAAGTTCTACAGTCTATTTGCTTGAGTCGTATGGTTAAAACCCCGATTGTTTAGGGAGGGGGTGGGGAACTACTTGCCTCTACCAGAAATCTCTTTGTTCAGGAAACAGTCGAAGAAAGTTCCTCTAGTTGGTGACTATAATCCCTATGGAAACGATGTTTGTGAAACAAACATCGTTTCCACAGGTCTACAGCCTTTCAAGTATCAGATACACTAGAAATACTGACTTACAAGAGCTTCTCAATAAGATTGGTTATCTCATCTCGTCTTAAGACCCTAAAGAGTCTGTGTTTGGAAATGTAGGAAGCCACAAGTATTTCCGCAAATATTTCCGAGACATTTTGCATGCCGATTTTGCTGACCTTGTTAACTAGTGAATAGTAGCTTCATTCTCTTACAAAAGGCCGTGAATCTAAATTTGAATACCACCGTGATGTTTATGCCCGTGAATACCTTTGGGTGGTAGATAACTTTGATTGTGTGCAGTGAGCTACCCAGCCTTCTCATCAACTAAAATCATGTGCAGTCTCTAGAGAGCAGGACTCCTGATTACTCAACCCTTAAAACATCCGCAGTACTAAATGAGCTATAAGTTCGCAACTTTTAGTGGTTAAAATGGCCAAATGGAAAACAATTGTTAACAAAGACGAATATTGCTGTCGATGGTATGGGCCAAGGCACAGAAAACCTGAATTGTCAAGCAATGGCACTATTGAATAACGCTTTTTATCTCAACACACGCGCTCCAAACGATGAAATCTGTCGGCGGAAATAATGCTAGTGGGGGTTTGCTCCTCGTCGTGTAGATTAGTCCCCACGCTAACTAGCTGTTGTGCACTCCTAGGTCTAACATTCTGGACGACTGAGAATATCAATATGTTGCAGCAACTGTGTGTCCTGTATTGTGGTTATTATTCTAAACACGTAATGTGAAGAGAATAACATCGGGACATTGTTGCGGTCAGCACAGAACCCCGCTTGAATTCATCAGAACATCTGTGGGATAGGTGAATCGCAGAAGCGCAACTTAAGACAGTCATCTTCATTAATGGAACCTGTTAATAATTAAAGCTAAAATCTAGCATGAAATTGTAGAAAACTCCTAAAAATAAATATTGCACACTCGCGAACGTATACACGAATATCTGTCTGCTAACAAAACAACTTGATGGTCTGCTTGGTTTCCAAACAAAAAAATAAATAATTTGGCAGGATATTACGTTAACCAGAAGGGATTAATATCCTGGATAACTTTAGCTGGGACATCGTAGGGCAACAAATTATCTCATAGTGTTACTAATTACATATGTTTACGTGTAGGTATTACAATAACAAATTAAATTTTAGTCGCCACTTAGAAGCGCTTCGATCGCTATTAGGGTCTTAACAGTAGTTCCCTTTGGGATATTGTGATTAACTATAAAGCTGATATTTCTCTTGCATAGAAAAACAAGAGGTTTGTTATTATTCATAGTTACAACAATATCTGGATTTGAAGTATAAAGTATAATTGTAACTCGCAGACCTAGTTGGCCATTTCCTCTTTCCAACAATATAAGCTATGGATTTGAATTCCACTATAGCATGAAAGCTGAAGAATTTTTTAGGTGATAAATCCTGGAAGTCTGACTACGATTCAGGAAGTCTGATTTAGCATTAAAATGCTACTGTTGGTCTCTAGAGTAGGGTTGCTGTGGAGATCAATTAACAAAATCTAGTAAATAAATCAATGAGGTTTAAATCATACATAAGGAAGCAGTAAAAATAAGTACTATAGTGACTCCCTCAACATTGGAAGAATTCTAATAATCTCCTAACAAAGTTGAAGAATAAACCTGCTATAACTTGTGCTGCGTGAAAGAATAACGTACATAATAACATAACAATGACGCATTCATAACCCTAGGTCAGTAGAAATTCAGTAGTTATTCCTGTCACGACTCAAGGATCTTTTTCAGTTTTTTTTTTTTTTTAGCTAATTCCAGATCACATACATTAGGTCACATACACGTTCGCCTGTGTTGAGATCACAACACTGTGCAAATCAATCAAGGGTGTTCGACACCATTTTCCTCAATTATATTACAACAATATCACCTTAATTTAGCCTTAATGCCGTACTGAAACATGGAAGAGGGGAGAATCTGTTCTGTAAAACCAACAGAATGTAGGAAGCATTGCATTATCCAGAAATGTTACCTAGCCTGCTTCCAAACACCTAGCCAAGGTCCACGTCCTATTGGGAGAGTCTCTAAAACATTATTCAGGCATAAGGAGTTCCTGAACAACTTCCAAACCGACAAATCATCCATCCGAATTAAAAAGGGGTGTAGCATGATTTGGCATTATATATATCACGGACTTCTGATTCTATAGACAAGTCATAGTTCTTTACATCAGTGTAGTTTATACACTTCATTGCCATGGGTGATGTTTGGTTTATTTACAGATATTTTTCTGTAGATACCGAGACAGTGCATCTATTTATGCCATGTCTTTCTACTGAACCTTTAAACTCTAGGTGCTTTTCTGCATTGGATATTGCTAAAATTTCTGAACATCGGTGTTTATCTTATGTGTTTCTCGAACTAGGTGCTACCTACATACAGTATTTCCTTCAGCTAATAATACTCCACACATTTGATTTTGGGTGATGCACTTTTACGATGTAAAGAACGGATAAGCCACTGAAACGGCACTATATGAAAGCACCTCTTTTTTTGAAGCTCATAAGTTCTTTTGTAGTGCCACCATTAACAGTAGATAGGTCTACAATTATCAGCTTTCCTTACATATCATGTTGTCATTCTAAAACAGAGGGATATCCAAATACTTATTGGACATCCCTCTATTTATTTCAAAATCAAATCCTATTTTGATTTTGAAATAAATGTTATCGGTAAAAATCGAAATAAATATTATGAATAAAAATATTAAAAACCTAATAATTATAACTCACTCATCCTTTTCAAAATTTCATATTTTTATAATATTGGTCATTTCTTCCCCTCCCCATGCAAAAAGCTTTCTAATCTGGATCCATAAATGAGTCAAGATTATACACAACAATAGCTAGAATAAACATACATGCACCATGCACAAAACAAGAGTAAGCTAATCCAACAAACCTCAGACCTCCAAGAAATGAATACTGTGACGCCACAATAGACAATGAAAAACCATCCGATACCTACTTTTGTGCATCGCTGGTATATTCCTTCAGTTTATTAAATGTATCGTGATTCACTTCACGTTATTTCGTCGATTAAAGTATATGTTCATGACTCGTTTAATACCTTGAAGAAAGCAATATGCGAATAGCAAAATATGAGAAATTTAGACTACTTCAATTATGCCCATTTACCTTACTTCGATTTTACAATAAAATAAATAAGCACAGAGGGGTGAATTATCGTATTCACTTTTGGTAGGTTTCTTATTAGTTGTCCAAGATTATCCATTAATTATGTGATCCTATTTTCAAATCTTATTTTATTTTTACATTATACAATAACTAAATAATTTAATAAGTTAGTAATAATAATAATAATAATAAATAAGTAATAATAATAGTAGTAATAATATAATAATACCGGCCCTGGTTGGCCGAGTGGGTAGCGTATCCATTCTCCAGTCAAAAGGTTGCGAGCTCGAATCCCGCCGTGGACATGGATGTTTGTGATTGTCTGTGGAAATACCAGTGGTGGGCGGCGGTAGATGCCGCTAGCGTAGTTGCGGTCAATTGGTGATTGAGTGTTGGAGACGGAGTTGTAGAGCTGGTTTCCTCCCCCGATGAGTCTTTGGACCCCCTGGAGGTGTCAAATAATAATAATGCTCTCTAACGCCTATTCTATTCTAATTGTTATGTTCATTAGGATTGAAAGATTCTGAATTTCAATATGTCAATAGTTTTTTTTTCCCTATAATATGAGTTTTCCTCTTTGTATAGTTATAAAAATAAATAAATAATAAAATGGGCCTCTGCCTACTTTTTCTCTCTCTCTCTCTCAAAGAGTTCCGTAATTTATGAAACCTCTCCAGGAAATTTTCAAGCGTATACAGTATTTTTATGCTATATCTATAATTTTACAAAACTCGGTATATATGTATGGTAGATGGCGCTGAAGCACAGTTACTCTAAGATTAATCTGTGCTAAACGATAAACTACCAATAGCATTTCTCACAATCAATTATTTCTGCTACAATAATATGATGAAATAGGCAAGAGAATTATACATTAAGTAATACAGCTAAGGCACTGAATCAGAGCAGCAAAAATAACAGAAAAGTTACCTTCCTCCGACTGTAACAGCTATTCCGGCCGTCGTTGCTACTGACAACAGAATGAAATGATCTTGGCGCCATCTCTAGAATGGAGAGTGAAACACTAATTAATTATAATATATCCCCTCTGTGCACGGGGAATGTATGATTGAAAAAAATACAACAAAAAATTGTCAGTTATTAGCTAAATATAATCGCATATTTATATAACTAAAACTCAGTACTTTCAACATAAATATTTTTGTGACTTCATGATTTTTAAATAGAGGTTGATGTGAAAAGCAAAAATAATTAATCGCATCGAAAAAGAAGTCGAATAGAAACAAACAATAAAAATAACCATCATCATCATCAACAACAACGAAACAAACGTACAGTAAAACGGTGAAGGCTGTTTCTATTTACTGCAGCAGGAAGAATTCCAATGGCAATTCGAATTATACAATTTTTTCTGAATTTTGTGCTCAGCAGTTATTTTACATTCTTGTATACAAATATACTGAGCAAAACCCTTTTCTACGTAAAGGACTGTATTTTTTGTGTGTTAAACTATGTGTTCTCTGGTAGATTTAACTTGTATACGAGAAAAAAAAAACACTTTTTTTTTTTCATAACTCACGTGCAGCTTTATATGTATATAAAGATTTCTCTTTTCACGAGGAGGAATGAAACCCGAGAAAAGGTGCATTGTCCTCACGCCCCCTACCCCCCAGTTGTGCTATAGAGAAGTTAAAGAATATGCTACCGAATGTACCTGATTACAAAGTAGTAATTTTATGCATGTATTTGTCGTTCTTCTAGTCGTGCTGTAGCAAAATATGCTACAAAAAATACTGCTTTATAATCAGTAGCTGCTTTGGATATACTCTACACTTTAAAATCAATGCAATCCTAGTAGGATTAGCTTAAGTATAGAATATATATTCAGTTATTCATAAAATAAAATTTTGTGAATAAAAAGAATAATGCATAACGTGAAGGACTTATACTTTCTTATTAAATAATAATTAAATTGCCTATGGAAGAATTTCACCTGCGTTTGGTTCATTTTTATGAGTTTAGCTCGCCAGTTTCCACTTCATTCTTCTTTTCTCTCCGGACCCTCTTATTCAATGACAAGAGAAAGTGTTAGACCAGGACCCAGAATTTACTAAGGGCTTGGATGCCTCATTATCAAAAAAAGTTAGAATTAGAAGACACTGCCATCTCTCTTTAGGAAATAAAAAAGATGTAGAGGGGTTATTTTTTTTTTTGTGTCTGTATAGTATCAAATTATTCATAACTAAATTGAGAATAGGAAAAACGTTTGTATCCCTAAGCAGTAAGTTATTGAAGGTTTCTTGGCATCATCTCTTGATGATGCCAAGAATGGAACACGTACAATACTGCCTGGCAGAAATGCGCGTGAATGCAGGGAGGGGTAAAATGAGGTTCTTATTGTAGTTACAGTTTCGATAGAGTGGTGGTGGTGGTGGTGGTGATGGTGGGAAAAGACCATGAGATAGTGTTATGCGTTAGTTGCAATTTTTCTAAGACCAGTTTGCTGTTTTGAGAAATGAAACAGAATCCCGCCTCTGTGTGAGATCAGCTAACTCAATTCCAGTGAAAAACTCGTTGTAAAGGTTCCTTTCATTGTAAATGGAATTCAACCACAGGTCTTTCCACTGCGTCAAAGCATTATTAGAAACATCTTAGAATAATTATGTTCAGGACTACACGGGGAGTCGGTAGCTCTATGGAAATGATGTTTGTTTTCGTAACTCTATCTATATGTTCACTGGACATCCACAGATGCCGTATAGTCACTCGGGTGGTCAGTGATGTGCCACACCAGGCCTCGCCATATAGTCCTGTTGTTTGCTTTCTGGAGACTTCAACTCTCTGAAGATTAGTTGCTCCACACACACACACACCATCCATCCATCCATCCATCTCACTGATGGTCTACCCCTTCCTCTTTTTCCAGAGACTTTACCTTCTATTACTGTTCTGAGAAGCCCTCTTTCCATTCTCTCAATGTGTCCAAAATATTTTAACTTTATTTTGTCAATATCCTTAACGAGCCTTAAAGTTCTATTGATCTTTTCCAACACCCATTCATTTGTATGCCTTTCAGTATATGATATCCTCAACAGCCTTCTGTAGCACCACATCTCAAAAGCAGATATCCTTTTCTTGTCTGAGTTCTTCAGGTTCCAAGTCTCACATCCATGAGTTGCTGCTGGAAAAACAACTGCATTCAAAATCCTCAGCTTTGTTCCATGGAGATAGATCCATCCTTCCAGATTTTAGACAAGTCTCTGGCTGTTGTTTTAGCCATTCCTAATCTTCTTCTGATGTCTTCTGAACAGCAATTCTTCACATTAATCATGGATCCCAGGTACTCAAACTTGCTGACTTCCTCAATTCTTTTTCCATTAAGGTAAACTGTTTCTCAAGAGCTTCCCTGTTTGTATTTCCTTTGAGAACCATAATCTTTGTCTTGCTAGGATTGAGTTGAAGTCCTCTGTTATTATCGAACTTCTTAACTTGATCAAGAATTTGTCCTAGATCTTCCATATCATTGCAAAGGAGTACTGTATCATCAGCATACCTCAGATTGCTGATCAATCTACCGCCTACCCTAATCCTGTCCTGAGCTCATCCAATGCTTCACGCATGATGTCCTCTGCATATATACTAAACAAGTGAGGAGAAAGTAAACATCCTTGCCTAACTCCTTTTCCAACTTGAAGCCAGTCAGTTAATCCAACACCTGTTCTTACTGTGGCTTCTTGCTCCCCGTACAAGTTTGCTATCAACCAGATAGTGTGTTGCAGAAACCCATTATTTTCATTACTTCCCACAGTTTCACATGCTGAACACAATCAAAAGCTTTAGAGTAGTCTAAGAAACACATTACCAGAGGAAGTTTAAATGCTTTATATTTTTCTATGATTTGTCCAAGGCAAATGATCTGATTTCTGGAGCACTTACCTTTCCTAAAACCAGCTTGTTCATCGGGCATCTCTGCTTCAACTTTGGCCTCAATCCTATTTAACATGATCTTCAATAAAATTTTGCTTGCGTGAGATATCAAACTAATAGTTCTATAGTTGTTGCAAGCTTTCATATATCTTTTCTTATGTAGTGGTATGAAAACAGACTTCTTACAGTCTCTAGGCCATGATCCTGTCTCCCATATCCTTGTAATCAATCTATGAAATACTCTTATACCTCCATCCTGTGTGGCCTTAATTAACTCTGCTGGGATTTCATCTGCACCTGGGGTCTTATTGCTGTTAAGCTGCTTAACTGTTCTTTCAACTTCATGCCTAAGTGGAGGAGGTTCCAAAACAAAATTTTCCTGGTGAGAGGGCTCCTCCACATTTTCTTTATTATTATTATTATTATTTCGGGCAACTCCAAGGAGACGACAGACTCATTGAAAGAACAACTATTCGACATTCACACAGTATCTATCATACCCCACCTTGAACTCATTCATGGTCATAGCACCCACAACAGACTCTAGCAGTTTATTCCACTCATTCACCACTCTCCAAGTAAAAAACCTAGCTCTAACACCCCCTGCTAACCACATTCTTGCCCAGCTTCAATGTATGACCCCTAGTCCTCCCACCAGTCCTATTCTCAAAAATATCTTCTGGATTAATCCTATAGAAACCTTTCAGTAATTTGAATGCCTTAACCATATTACCCCTTTTCCGCCTATCAACCAATTATTGCAACCCACAAATCTTCAACCTGTTCTCATAAGGTTCATTCCGCAGACCTACTATCATCTTGGTCACTCGTCTCTGGATTCTCTCCACCTCCTCCGCATCAAGAAGAAACCCTGGCGCCCATATCTATGGCACAGTAGTCTAGATGGGGTCTTATCAAGGCTCGATTATAGTGGAACAATAACTTGTTTGTCTCTGCTTGTTAAAGTATTGTTCAGCAACCAAGTGATTTCCTGAGCTGATTTAGCCACTTTTGCAATGTTCCCCCTAAACCTCAACTCCCTATCCACCAACACTCCCAAATCCCTGGCCTCATCAATCTCCTGGAGTACAGTTCCACCAATGTGATATAGTGCTGCTAATCTTTTCACTCCAAAATGCATAACCTTACACTTTGCCACATCAAATTGACATCCATTTTCCCTAGCCCAGTCCTCCAAACTATCCAAATAATCCTGCAAAATTTTGACATCCTGTGCACTCACAATTGCTCTATCCAACTTTGCATCATCAGCAAACAAGTGAACACTTCCTCTCAGATCCTTTCCTATATCGTTAATGAACAAATTGAAAAGCAGTGGTCCAAGACCAGAACCCTGCGGCACACCACTAGTCACAAGCCGTCTTTTGGACTCCACTCCTGAATAAACCACTCTCTGGTATCTCTCCATCCATTCTACTGTACAGTTCCTCACAGTATTCTTTCCATATGTTTTATGAAATGATGTTTGTTTTCGTAACTCTAGGCTACTGGGTAAAAGACTATAATAAGTTTGATGCTAGTTGCATCTGCAGGAACTTTTTCTATGCATTTCTTCTGCTGGTTCCGGATTTAGTTAATATTTTGCATGGGAAATTATATTTTAATTTTGAAAACTCTTTTTTAACCTTCTGTGGTTCACCTTTAAAAAAGGTGAACCACAGAACTTACACTGCTTCAGACAATAAGGCGAATGCTAAAGTTTAGGGCCAAGAGAATGTGACCATTTATTTGTCATATTCTCTCCTGAAAGTTTTGGTTCATTGATAGTCTGACTCACTGTCAATAAAGGTTTTGTTTGTTATTATTATTATTATTATTATTATTATTATTATTATTATTATTATTATTATTTGCAAAACTATTTTCAGTTTAAGGCAATGTATTTTTCATTTGTCGATTCTGGTTAGAAATTTATTGGAATAATCATATCCTATTTCAGCAGTGTAGCCAGCTATCTTATTTTGAACGAATTTTGCATATTTTGAAACGAATCAAACGCTTCCATAAAATCCTTGCTATTTTCAAATGATTCATATAACTGTAAATAACTTCGACTGAACTCGGTTGAATCAAAGTTTATTTATTTCTTCTTCTTTAATTTCAAATATTTATATACCAGGGGCGCTAGTAGTTAAAGTCAGAGACTATGCTAAAGTGTTTAATGATACTTATGCTTTCGGCAAAAGTATGGCTTGTTTTATGAATCTGTTGGCTGCGAGGCATGTGTTATTCAATACATACAGCATAAGTGTTAAACCAGTTAAATATATCCATATAAATGGTAATCCACTGTTTTTTCAAGCTACCGCAGTGTTAAATGGTGAACCACTAAAAAAGAAAAAGAGGCTTGATCCCATGATTGCTAAAGAAAAGGAAGAAAGAAAGATACGGCGGCTTGAGAAAAATATCCGAAGGTTAGAACACGCTGAAAAACACTTGAAGCCTATTGCAGAAATTGATATTGAGCCGAAATTTCTGCGTACGCTGAATATTCGAAGGCGACCATTGCCACAGTTAACTTTCGAGGAAATAGAAAGTCGCGTTATGTTACAAAAGGAATGGAGTTTATACAAATATAAGCAGCATTTCCAGGAAGTTGCAATGATTAATCGAATCATCAGAGCCAAGAAAAAAGCTCTGACTGCACTTCGCGAAGAGTCAGAAGAATTATATCAAGAAGCAATTCAAATAGATCCGGATTTGATAGCGTTTATAATGACTGGCCCAACCGTAACACCTCCAATAAAAGATTATTACATACTCGCCAAGGATGGCGAGTATGTTAACACTACAAAAACGTGGCTGAAGGAAACCACAGTATCTGCACACGTGAAAGAGAAGAAAATCAAAAAATAAAACGTTGAAGGAATTATTATATCTCACCTTTTGACAGTAATTTCTACATGTGTATATATATATATATATATATGTGTGTGTATGTATGTATATAATCTTTTCAGTAAAGGGCTTTTGCGGAGGGGAGATTGAAAAAATATTAATTTTCTTGTCATTCAGATAGTAATTTAATTCTCGCAGGATATTTATGAAAGGTTTTGTTGTATGTGAATATATATAGTTTCGCTAATCTTTTAAAAAGAGTTGCACCCTTCATTAAATGGTTGCTGTATTGAGTGAGCCGAATTGTTATCCCTAATCAAATCTTGAATAGCTTGTGGAATTTTTGCTGAAATTTACATATCTAGTGAATTGTGATGGTTATAATAAAGAGATAGTGAAATGGAATAAAGTCCTCTTGGAAAGAACTTGAGTTGCATTCCTTCTAAGAATGCTGGCAAAACTGATGATGATGTTGATTTAAAGGAAATGTTTAATGCTTTCATTATTTTGCCTCTTGCAGAGACATTACTAGGATACAATATAAAACTGATGCTTATTGTAGATAACACAATGAAATTGGAATTTTTTTTTTTATAATGTGACTCCCACCCATGAAGACTTTTATAAACCTATAGTACATTAATACTGTTAGTGGGCTAAGCATTTTTTTTTATTAATTATATTGCTTTTTACACAGTTCAGAAACCCTGTTTTAGAGACCAAATATGAAACTTTTTCAACTGACTTAAGGTCTGAAGTGAGCAGGGTGGTGATCTCGCACTGGATGATGAAATTCATCTCCCACCAAAGGACATTCAAAACGTCTATGGTGGGATTTGAATTTGCACTCTGTTAGTTGGAGACCAGATATCCTAACCACTCTCATCTAACAAGGCTGGCAATTAAGCTGAATGAATATAGGTGTAATCTCTCCTCATGATGCTGGAAGCTAATTTTGAGGTCCAGCCATGAGTGCTACTAAGCAGCACCCCTGGAGGACACCTTAGGATTTTGTGTCTGATCATTTTCACTTTTCTTTTTGTTGTCTAGATATATCCTGTAGTTTTATATACCATGATATATACGTCATCCCCATTGATGCCATTTGTACTGGGACATAGATGAAGTATTAGCATTATTAAAGTAACATTGATTTCGTTCCTCTGTTCTCCGCTTCATTTCTATTGTATCCGTTGTGAATCTGGATGGCATTCTACTTCATTTAATTAAAAAGGATTTTTATTGTCATCTAGCCAAAAGTGACTTGCATGACAATGCAAACCACTATGACAAGCACAATGATTGTTATTGGTTTGCCACTAGGAATTGCAAAGTTGAATAATTACTAATTTAACACACACACACACACAAAAGTTAATAGAATGATTAGTTAATGTTTTTTGTCAGATTGAATTAAAAAATAAATTTCACTAAGTTGAATTTCTCCTAATGTGGTGATTTTTTTTTTTTTTTGCAAATATAGATATAATTAGAATATAAAATAGATTTATATGATTTGAGATCGTGGGTGGTTTTCATTGGAGGCATGAAATGGGTTTAGGGGGGGGGGGGCACTTATTACAGTATTAAAGTAGAGATCTCTGAATCTATCGTTGTGAATAATATATATAAATTACTCATGTTTTGTTTCTAAAACTCATAATTGGAATCATTAACAAAACTGATTTTAATACGTATATTGTTATTTTAACAATGATAAAATCAGTAAATTGTGCAAACTAGGTCTGCATGTGGAAAGCCTGTGTATTTTCAATGTTGAATTCAAAAATAAACCCTTTTTTTATTATTTCAAGATATAGTAGCCTAGAAATATGTATAATGGTACAAAGTACATTAGGTAATAATGATCTTAATTAATATGGTACCTTAAATTTTAGCTGTTGATTTTCATGTAATTGTCTGAATTTTTTAAAATTTGTAGTAGTTTTCTCCTAACATACTTAAGTTCCATATCCCTCAATAATGTTTTCATCCAACTGTTATCCTGTACTTGTGAAAGAAGTTAGCTTGTATGAAGGAAGTTGAAAGTTTATTTTTCACTTGGTTAGACTATACTAAATTTAGTTTAATCCTTTATCCAAGTGTGAGCAAACAAAGTTTGCGCCTGAAAATATCTTCAGGACTGCGGTAAGGTAGTGCAACGCAACTCCTATAGGTAAAGATGACCTCGCTATTGCTTCTGTCTGGTATCTCTACCTCTGGGACTGGCCCCCACTGAAGAGACCTCAATAAAGGTCGAAACTAGTCTGGGTAGTGGCCCTTCCATTAATGCATAACATTATACATATCTGCAAGGAGATGTGTTTTGCATTATGGGAGATACTGAGATAGGAGTGATAGTAGCTTGCTCCACCTTTGCTACGAGTTCCCAGTGTTCTACTACCTTACCCCAGTCTTGAAGATATTTTCAGGTGCAAACTTTGTTTGCTCACACTTGGATAAAAGTATTAATCTAAATTTATTATTGTATGAAGGAACTGTATTAAGAATATTTACTATAGTAAGGGTTTTCAATTACAATGATAAGCAATCTCTTCTTTCCTAAGAACTTGATTGAAGCACATCTTTTAAAGATGTTCAAGCTTCTGGTTCCTCCTATTTTGGGTCAATAACAATACTTTAAATTCATGTTAATGATGCAAATTAGATTGAGAAATTTGAAAACAGCCTCTATTTTTTATTAATTGTATATTAACAAAATTTTTCATTAAGCTTAACTAAATATTAAGTGATGACAACATGTTATTTCTCTGTTTGATCAATGGTTTCAGTGGATATAAAATTGCAACAAGGAAGTTGATTTTTAATCTTGTAACCAAAACTGTTTACTGCTGCTTTTGAAATCATAGAATAATAAAAGCAACAATAATTTACGATCCAAGATGCAAACATGATCTCTTGACTTTTTAAAAATTCTAATATATTTGCATATATTATTCTTGTGTTATATTTTTACATTGTGTTACAAAGAAATTGAAAGTGATTTTCATTTAGTTTTAAGTAGGATGAAAATGAATATTACAATGAAAGGAACAACATATATATATATATAAGAAAGTTTTAAAAAAAAATTAAAGTTGAAGAGCTTTTTCAGGTAGACTGCAGACTTAACTAGATAAACATTATTCAAGACAAAAATGGAACAGTGAAAAACAAGGACGAAAGTATGGAGTTGAAGTAACAAAAAAAATGAAAAAGATATTGATTGATTCAGCTAGAGAGGAATGTGGTAAAGTTTATCTGCAAAGATAGAAAATAAGAGCTGCTTGGTGAACATAAGAAGTTAGTTCTGGAAGAGGAGAAAGTGTACCAAAAATTCCTAGCAAATAAGTTGGCTGATTACCTAAAAGA
Source organism: Typopeltis vanoorti (assembly GCF_054136105.1). Taxonomy (NCBI): domain Eukaryota; kingdom Metazoa; phylum Arthropoda; class Arachnida; order Uropygi; family Thelyphonidae; genus Typopeltis; species Typopeltis vanoorti. The sequence continues at coordinate 81,585,584 of NC_143549.1, forward strand.
ATACAGAGAAAATTGTAAGAGCTAAATATGTGTAAAAGTAGCTAAATAAAATCGTATGGATGCTTGGTATGTTGATTATTATTGCTTGTGCTGTTTAGTGGAAAAACATATGTGTGAAGCTAATAATTACTACCTAACTTTATTTAGTTCTGGATTAATAAGCCAATATTTTGCCTTGGTTACCAAGGCATCTGTACAGGCACAAAGAAGTATGTTGAGCATACATATGCAGGCATGCTAGTGGAAAAACAGATGAACTGATTGTAAAAGGTAGGCTCGCTTCTACAATCCTAACTAGTACCCTGTATGGGTGCAGTAATGGACACTTGCTGAAGATCTCAAAATGGTCTCCCAGATTTTAAGCAGTGTGATGCAGCTGAATTGATTTGAGTTCAGGAAATGTTGTAGTGCTGTGGCAGATTCTAGAAATGATCTCTCTGATTTAAGTCTCTTTTTGTATAGGAGGGAATTTTGGATAGCTAATAAGGTAGCAAATAAGGATAGCTAATTTTTTATAAGGTCTCAAGTCATGGAAAGACTTCAGTAAGAATGTACAAGATAAATATCAACAGGGCAGCAATGAAAAGGTGACATTGAAATTGAACATAAAAGATATTTTAGATGTCTGCAGTAATTACTTTGAAAGACTTTAAATAAAACAGGCTGCAACAGAACAGTAGTAGAAAATATTAAAAAAATAATGAAAACAGGAGCACATATTAATGCTTGAAGTAGAAAAGGCTATCAAAAGTATGAAATATGGAAGGATAGCAAGAGTAGATGATATTTGACCAGAAATTCTCAATTATGAACATATAAAAGTTTTGCAGTTGCATGATTTTAGAAGGCTTAGTGAGAAGATTTTATTTCAGATGATTGGAGTAAAACTCTCATAGTTCCCATCTATAAAAGGTGTGTGTGTGTGTTGGTGGGAGGAATAAAGCTGAATGTGAGAATTAGAAACAAATTTCTTTAAGTGTTCCAGATAAGTATACTTGAAACAGAAAAATTATGGAAGAGAAACTTGGAGAACAAGCCAAATTCAGGCAAAACAGATGTTGTTAAGATCAGATTTTCAATTGTGACAAATGCTTGAGAAATTGTAGGAATATAATAAGGATGTGTATTTAAGTTTTGTAGATTTGGAAAAGGCATATAACAAGGTCCCAAGAGAAAAAGCTTTCAAAATGCTACAATTATGTGGAGTAAATGGAACATTATACAAAGCAATACAGAGCAAGTAAAAATTTCAGTTATTTAGATGCAGTGTTTAGTGAAGATGTCAAATTAAACATGGAAATAGACAACAAAATAAGCAAAGCTGATATGGTGGAGAGCCAGTTGAATAAATGTATATGGAATGAGAGAGAAACTGTCCAAAAAAGTAAACTAGCAGTGACAAGGCAGTGTTCAAACCAGTTTTAAGCTATGGATCTGAAAGTTGGGCTAAAAATAAAGCACTTGACCAGAGATAAGAGAGCTCCGAGAAAGATTAAGGAAGTGAACAGATAACATCAATGGCAGAATCATGTTAAAAATGAATATGTTAGAAAGGAATTTGACATTGTTAGCATTCAAGAATGTGTGAGCAGGACTAATCTTAAGTGACCATACCACCTTAGGAGAGGTTAGCAAAGCAGGTATTTTGATGCATGCCAAGATGGCAAGAAAAGGGCCGAGAGAAAGACTGAGCTAAGTGGATTGATTCGGTCAGAAGTGCCTTAGAAGACTGAAGTATTAGATATGACAATATTGGACAAGTAATAGACCAATTTGGTGGAAAATTGTGGATAGGAAAGTAGTACCAGATATGTACCCCTTGAAGAGTACACATATCAGGAACTTGATATTACATTTTTTCTGAGAACCTCCTTATTTTCCTGTGATTTTATCAGTTATGTTGAACAGACATTTACTTATAAAAATTATTAATATGTATATTGAATGGATAAATAATATTTAATCATCATTAATCCTGATATATATATATATATATATATATATATATCCTTAGGTGGTATACTGATACTTTGACAGTACTGCATGATTAAGTTTACTTCATTACTAACCTACCATCAATAATTATCCTCCAGATTAGGAGGATAATTATTGACAGTAGGTTAGTAATGTAAGAGTGTAATGCAAAAGTGGTTCATTTGTCACTTCTTAGCACTCCAGTATTGTCATATCTTATATTTCTTTCTAGAGCACTTCTGATTGCATCAATCCACAAAGATATTCGTCTTCCTTTGAATCTTTCTCCCACCATCTTGGTCTCAAACACCTGTTTTTCTGAACTTTCTCACATCAAATTTTCCTGACCACACCACCTTAGATTAGCTCTGGTCACACAGAATTTAACAATCTTGGCATTCTTGAATGCCAAGATTGTTAAATTCATTCTGTCATTGATGTCATCTGTTCACTCCCTCAATTTTTCTTAGAACTCTCATGTGTAGTCCCTAGTCTTTAATCAACTATTTTATTTCTAACCCACCTCTCATATCCACAAGTTAAAATAGATTTGGATACTGTCTTGTACGTGCTGGTTTAGTATTTTGGTCATTTCTTTGTAATTCCTTATCAAATGGCTCTTTATCATACTAGCTTTCTGTTGTCTGTGTTCTGTATTTACTTTGCAATCTTCACTAAAAAATTGTGCCTAAATAGTTGAAATATTCTCAGTAGAGAAACTAAATTATTATTAAATGAGTTATTTTGTTTCATTAAAGAATTCTTGCGACTTTTATTGGATTTGTTTAGAGTATCACATCTGCTAAGATCTAAAAAGCTAAGTTTGATATTGCTTATTATGGTATCAGGTTTCATGCCACTTTCTTTCATGATATCATCCATGTAGATAAGAGCGGCAATAGTGGCCACCCTTACCTTACATCTGATTTTACATCAAACCATTTTCCTGTACTTCCTTCAGTTCTATCTACTGACTAACAACTTTAATATAGATTATATATTGCTCTGTTTTATCACCTTTCTTAATATAAGAAAGTGATAAATCTGACATAAGAAATTGTAGGCTTATAACCCTTCCCCCAGTCTTTCATAAGCATTTTACAAAGATTGCAGAATAAACAATATTAAATTTTCATCAACAAAAGAACAAGTAGGTTTCAGAATTAACCTTAGATCATTTATATGCCTTAAATCATGTAATGAAGAGAAGAAAAAAAAGAATATAATAAGCCAATTTCTTTGGCTTTTATAGATTATGGAAAAGCCTTCAACTCAATAGACCTATGTAGCTTTAAGACAAATAGGAATAGATATTTATAATAACATTATTATTCTTACACCCTACATGGAGTCAGCAGACTCATGGGAGTTTCAACTGACAAATTTATTGTATTAACTCATATATGAGTGAAGTTCATCAGTAATAAATTTAAATGGAAGAGAAATAGTCTCTCTGTTCTGACCTCTATTTATTTCTATCTCACCAAAATTATTTGCTACAGTTCTTGAATATGCTATGTGAAAATTGAACTGGGAGAAAATGGTTGGATATTGATAGAGAATGGGCTGAATAATACTTGAGCAGTTTACAATTCACTGATATCATTCTAATCGCAACATCATCAAAAGAACTAGAGCACATGATTATTGAATTAAATGAAGTAAGTTTAGAGATAGGCCGATAAATAAATATGGATAAATTAGAAAAGATGTAGTGAAAATACTCCATAATGAAAACAGATCAAAATAAATCACAGACAGATTGAAATGATGAGTTCATACAAATATTTAGAACTTTTTATTAATTATAATAAATCCTAAATAATAATACACAACCATAAACTTGATAATGAATTAAACTAGAATAAAAGCAGGGTAGAAAGTTTTTAGCCATTATAAAGAGATATTTAAAAGCAATTTACCAAACTGCCTAAAAAGAAAGATCTACAACCAGTGTTGTGTGCTCCCATCAATGACCTATAGTAGTGAAAACTGGAGTCTGAGTAAGAAACACCTAGAGAAACTGAAAACAACACAAAGAAACATGGAAAAAATTTCCTAAAATGGAAAGAGCCATTTTAGGAATATCCCAGTTAAATAAAAACAGTAGTACTTGGATTAGGAAGCAAACAAAGGTAATGGTAATTAATTGAAAGGAAAAAACTGGATTTTAAAATCTTTCTGAAAAGTAAAAGCACTGCTGACTATATACAGTATAAGAAATTACAGGCTGAAGTCAGAAAGCTTTCCAGAAGTATATGCAGAGAAGATTGGAGTAAATATGTTAAATCATTAGAGTAGGATATCATTGGACCATAAAGAATAGGTTTTAAAATTTTCAGGCAACTACAAACAGCAGAAAATGACCAATTAAGAAGTAATCTAATTTCAAAGCGGATTGGATAGAACACTATAAAATATATTGTTGAATGAAAAACAAGAAATACAAAAAAATGACAAAACTCACAAAATTGAAGATATCAATATACAGGAAAGTACAGAAGAAATAGCAATGAAAGAATTAGAAAAAGAATTTAAAAACTCAAGAAATAGAAAAAGCCCAGGCCTGGATGGAATATGTGTTGAACTCTTTAAATAGGCTGAGAATAGCTTAAAAGAAAACCTACAATAATATCTGGAAATATCAAAAGATCCCAAAAGAATGGGAAACTGGAGTAGTAATAAATATTCACAAAAAAAGATCCCAAGAACAAATGTGGAAATTACGGAGGCATTACTCTCTAATAACAGCATTTAAACTATATGCAAACATCTTAAAGAACAGACTAATTAAATATACAGAAAATTATTTAGAAGAAGAAGAAGAACAGTGTGGTTTTTAAAAGAGGGAGAGGATACACAGATGCCTCTTTCACAATGCAACAGATCATAGAAAAAAAGAAAAGAATTTAACCTGCCCGCTTTTCTTCTATTTATTGACTATGAAAAGTGTATGATAACTTGAACAGAAATCTACTCCGAAAAATATTACAAGATGATAAAATACCTCAATTAATTAAACAATAAAAGGTCTACACAGAGAAACAAAAATTTGCATCAAATTTGCAGATGGAACATTATCAGAACCTATAACTATAAATAAAGGAGCAAGACAAGGTTGTGGCTTATCCCCAGTCCTATTTAACATTTATATAAACAGAATCCTAAAAGAATGGAAAATAACTGTCAAAGATGGAATTAAACTAACAAATAATAAACAGCTAAATGCAATACTTTATGCAGATGATTAAGTACTAATTTCAAATTTAGAAGATAAACTCCAAAGTGCAACTAACCATCAAAAATGAAATAGCAAAAAAAAATTTTTTTAATGAAAATCTCCGAAACAAAAGCTATGGCAATGTGTGGAAACACCATTCAAAATGAAAAATTATGCTTAATGGTAAAATAATAGAACAAGTTACAGAATTCAAATATTTAGGAAATATAATCTCGCAATATAATACTGATTCACAATTGGAAGCAAGACTACAAATTTACAATAGAATGAATGGCATAATTAAAATAAATTTTGGAAAACAAATGACTAAAGAAACTCAAGATTATATAATATGACCTCTAAACCATCTCTCAAATTTGGTAGTGAAACTCAGATTCTAAAACCAAGAAATAGACAAAGATTTGAAGCAGCACAGATGAAGTTTCTAAGACCTCTCTTGGGACTCAGTAGATTAGATGAAAAACAGAAATAAGAGAGCAATTAGATACAAAAAACATCATACAAGAAATAGAAAAATATCAGCAAAATTGGCTGCACCACATACAAAGGATGAATAACAATAGAATTCCCAAACTAGCATATAAATATAAAGCTACAGGAAAAAGAGACTACAAACATCCAAGACTATGTATTGCCTATGTAATGGAAATATGACTATGTAATAGAAAGATCAACTTCATCTGCAGAGCAGGACCAGGACATAAAAAGCCTATACGTGAATTGCTCAGACGGCAAAGGCAATGGACGTTACATTAATAATAAAAGGCAACAAATGGTGCTAGGCAGGACATGATGAGAATGTCTGAGAACAGATGGACAAAAAGAACAACAGAATGTGCACCAAGAACAGGTTATTGGAAACCAGGTAGACCAGTGGTAGGGTGAAACAGTGAGAATAGATGAGATGTTTATGGACATTTATGGTCGAGTGATGCACAAAATGGAAAGGCATTCGTCCATCAGTAGACTGAAGAATGATGATTGCTCTGTATGTTTCATTTAACCATATACGAGGGTGGTCTGAAGAGTTCTCTGCCTCAACCATAGAAGGCATCACTATCGGGACGATTTTTTTTTCTAAGTTGGTATATCTCTCATAAGCATCCATGTGAAATTGCAAGTCATTCTATCCAAGTAGTTTGTTTTATACAGCTGTCTGAAGCAAAAGTGTTGTCTGTATCCCTTGAAATGGATAAAATTGAGTATCGTGCAGTTATAAAATTCTTTGTAAAAGAAGGTTTGACACCAATGAGACATTCATTCAACGTTCATAAAAGTTTATAGGCACTCTTCTCTTCATTTTTAACAATTAAGAGATGGGTTGCCAAGTTTAAATGTGGCCGTACCAGCCTTGAAGATGATCCAATTGAAGGACCTCCAAAAAGTGAAACAACAGCAACAACAGAAATCATTGATCAAGTGCACGATACGGTATTGAATGACTGACAAGTCCAAGTGTGTGTGTGTAATTGCTGAGACTATAGGCACTTCAAAAGAACAATTAGGATATATTTTGCATGAAGAATTGCAAATGAAAAAGCTTTGTGCAAGATGGATGCCACGCTTGCTCACAGCAGATCAAAAATGCACTCGCATGAAAAATCTCTGAACAGTGCTTGAATAAAACTGATTTTGTGTGTCAATTTATTACTATTGATGAGACTTGGATTCACCATTACACACCAGAATCCAAACAGCAGTTGACAGTGGACAGAAGCTGGTTGTTCAGTGCCAAAGAAGAGACAATCGGTACCATCAGCAGGAAAGGTCATGGCATTGGTGTTTTGGGATGCTAAAGGCATTTTGTATATTAATTATCTTGAAAATGGTAAAACAATAATCAGGAAATATTTTTTAACCAGACTAGATGAAAAAATTCGTGAGAAAAGATCCGGTTTGCAGAAGAAAAAATCATCTTTCATCAGGACAATGCACCTGCCCACAAGGGTGTTTTGGCAATGGGAAAATTAAGGGATCTGCACTATGGATTGTTGGAACAAACATCCACCCTATTCCCCAGATTTGGCTCCCTCTAACTTCTATCTCTTCTCAAAATTAAAACTCTTTCTCGCTGGTCAGCATTTTTCTTCGAAGCAAGAGGTGATTGCAGCTGTAGAGGTGTATTTTGTAGATCTTACTGAGAACAACCACTACAGGGACGGGATAATGGCTCTGGAGCATTGCTGGAATAAATGTATTAGTCTTAAGGGAGATCATGTTGAAAAATAAAATAATTTTGAAATTATAAATTTGTTTTTTCATTGTGAGGCTGAGCACTTATCAGAGCACTCTCGTAATTGTAGCATTTTGAAAAGATTTTCTCTCGACACTTGTAATGTGCTTTTTTCATACAAATCCGTGATTCGTCACCACTTTATAAAATTTCAACATTTTTCTTATCCTCTTCTGAAGTATACTTGCATAAATCGTAAATCTTTAGACAGGTACTGAGATAGTTCTACTCATATCTTCAACTTCCTACAAGGGCTTCTGAATTATGCAGCTGTTGTAAATCTTATCTTCATATTTGAACATTTCTGGTCAATTAGATGATGATCTACTTCAACTGCCCATCCACATTTCTTTTGTATTGGCACATTATTCTGTGTATTGTCTCTGGGCATTGCCTGCTTACTTGTTAGCTAGGAATTACGATATGTTGTTTTTTCTTTTCCTGGGCTGCCTCTGATGTCTTGCATCCAGTATGAAGTTTAGCTTTTCTATCCTTGCAAAGAACATTACCATCCTCCCTAGTTTAATCATTCAGTGCTTTCTTCAGTTTGCCAATGAGACTATAAGGTTTGGTTATAGTTTTTAAACTAGCATTTTATTTTTGAATATTATTTGTGTAGTTGAGTGCACAGTTTACCTCTAAAAGCTGCTTAAATTTAATTTTTTTAAAACTTTTCTTCATATATTTCTTTTCAGTATGGCACTTTTTTTTTTATCCTGCTTAAAGCCAAGTTATGGTCACTTCCTGTTTCAAGTCCCTGTATATTTTTGTATCCTGGACCATCGTGGAAGGTATCACTGTCATTGATAACAGTCAATAACTTTTTTTTTCTTATATTCATGTGAATTACTGCACATCTTTATGTATGTTGAAATGTGTTAATGGTGACTATTCCATGCAGTAGCGCACTCAGGATTTAATCTTGGGGGGAGAGTTGAGTAGACGATTTGAGAATACATCACATACGACCTATGACTGAGCATCTGCAATGATCGCTAATTCATAATTCATATAATATAGAAATAGTATTCACAATGCAACATAAATAAAAAAAATGAATTTGAATTAGGAAAGATTTTTGGAAAATTTTCTAGTGTTTTTTTTCTTTTTCTTTTTTTTTTGGGGGGGGGGGGAAGGGCCCCTTGGCCCCCTCCCTGTGTGTGTGCCACTGATTCCATGCCCTGAGTAGAAATTCAGTATTTAATAACTGATATTTTGCCACTTGTTACATGGGCAACATTAGAGAAAAGTGTGTACTTTTTGTTTGCCATTGCACTTTAAAATGCAGTTGTTGTTACATGTTTATTATTATTATTACCTGACACCTCCTGGGAGTCTAGAGACTCATTGAGGGAGGGCACCTACACTAGAACTTTCCGTCTCCACCACTCAGTTTGCCAACTACAGTGAACTACTACATCTACACCAATGCTATCTACTGCCCACCACTAGTATTTTCACAGACAATCGCAAACATCCATGCCAATGGCAGGATTCGAACCCCCAGCCTTTTGGCTGGAGAGCGGGTATGCTAACTACTCAGACAAACCAGGCTGACAATAGAGGACTTGTTTACAAGTGATGTATGGTTCAAACAAAACCAGTAAATTAATTATGTATTTTAAAAATAGAAAAATATTAACTTTTACACAAATAAATGCTATCCAATATTTGTGTAATACCTATCATTTTAGCATTGAACTCATTCACAGTAATGGCATCTACAACAGACTCTAGTAGTCTGTTCCACTCATTCACCACTTTCCAAGCAAAAAATCTAGTTCTCACACCCTTACTAGCATATGCTCTTGCTTAATTTCCAAGGATGCCCACCCTAGTTTTCCCACTGCCAGACCTGTAATGAAAAATTTTCTCTGTATTAATCCTGTAAAACTTTTCAGTAATTTGTCTCAATCATATCACCCCTTTCCCAGTTAAAAATTTCTGTAACTTACATATTTTTGACATCTGTTCATACTACACATTCTGTAGACCTGCCACCATCTTGGTCACTTATCTCTGGATCCTATCCACTTCCTTTTCATCCCCAAGAAACCTAGTTGATCAGATCGGTGTACAATAGTTGAGGGAGGGGGGATATTATTATAAAGAGGTATAATAACATTATCTCTGCTTGCCAGAGTGTGTTCTTTAGTAGCTAAGTAATCTGATAAGCTGTTTTAGCCACTTTTGTAATACACTCCTTAAACTTCAACTTTCTATACACTAGCACTCAAATCTCTAAAGATTTGAGTATTAGCACTCTCAAATCTCTAAACATAAGTTCTTGCTTCATAAATTTCCTGGAATACAATTTCGTCAATATGATACACAGCTAGTAATCTTTATCACCTCAAACTGTATAAAAGTGTGTAACTTTGCACTTTTGCCACATTAAACTGATATCTGTTTTCCTTTGCCCATGCTACCAGTGTATTTAAATCATCTTGTAAATTTTAATATCATCTGTATTGAGTATTGTGCTCCCCTAATTTTTCATTGTCAACAAACAACTTAATATTTCTCCTCAGATCATTATATCATTAATATAATGCTGGCCTGGTTGGCCGAGTGATTAGCATTTCTGCTCTCCAACCAAAAGGCTGCGGGTTCGAATCCCACTGTGCGCATGGATGTTTGTGATTGTCTGTGAAAATACTAGTGGTGGTAGTGGACAGTAGATGGTGTTGATGCAGTTGATGGATGATGGGTGGATGAGATTGAGTGGTGGAGACGGAGAGGTGTAGAGCAGGTACCCTCCCTCGATGAGTCTTGGACTCTCTGGAGGTGTTAAATAATAATAATAATAATAATAATAATAATATACAAATTAAACAGTAGTGGCCCAAATACAGAGCCTTGCAGCACACTAGTCACAGGCTTTCTATTGGACTTGACTCCTGATAAACTATTGTCTGGATCTCTCCATCAACAACCCTCTTATCCACAACACCATATCGTCAGCACCATTTGCTGCAGTTTATTTATCAGAATTCCTCTTAATATCCTGTTAAAAGCCTTTGCAAAATCAAGCAGTATCACTCTGTAGTCATTACCTCTATCCAACTCAGTTGACAATGTATTATAAAAGGTAAGTTACTGAGGCATGGACTACCTTTCACTAAACCATATTTACTCTTTCCCCCTCCCATATAGTATCCCATTCCTATCTACTCATTCTTGGATTTTTTCCCTTAACCAACTTTTCCAATACTTTGACCACCACTCCTGAGATGCTGATCAGTTGATAATTTGCTATCACAGTCCTCTAGCTTCTTTTATGCAGCAAAACTAATTTAGATAGTAAAATCTGCTGCAGTTATGCTAGATCTTGTGATGTACTTTCACATTTTTAAAATATTATTGAAATTGGTTGGACAAATAATTCTGAAGTTTTGCACTGTTAATTTATAGATTAAACTATGTGGATTCATTGTAAGTTTGGATGAGTGAACAAAAGTGGAGTAATCCTGAGTATTTATATATTTATATAGAAACCATTGCTTGCATATAAGTAGTTATTATTAATTTTATATTATTATTATTATGGATTACTCCATGGAGCCCTTAGACTCGTCGAAGAAGGTCCTAAACATCATGCCAAGCACTGTTCGACATTCGTGCAGTGACTATCATACTTTACTTTTAGCCCATTCACAGTCATGGCGCCCCAACAGATTGGCAACCTATTCCACTCATTCACCACTCTCCGAGCAAAAAATCTTGTCCTTACACCCCTGCTAACTACACTCTTGATCAGTTTCCAATGATGACCCCTAGTTCTCCCACCACCATCACCAGACCTATTCTGAAAAATTTCCTCTGTATTAATCAAGTAAAAGCACTTCAGTAATTTGTATGTATCAACCATATCACCTATTTACCCTTATCAACCAATTTCTGTACCCACAAATCTTAAACCTGTCACCATAAGGTCCATTCCATAGACCTACTACCATCTTGGTCACTTGTCTCTGGATCCTGTTCACCTCCTCCTTCTCATCACCAAGAAACTCAGATGACCAGATCTACACACAGTAGTCAAGATGGGGATCTTATCAAGGCTTGATAAGAACCCCCATGCGTGACTTGCAGAGACAAGCATAAGACCTGCTTGTCTCTGCTCATCAGGATATTCTTCAGTAACCAAGTAATCCGATGAGCTGTTTTAGCCACTATTGCAATATGCCCTCGTAACTTTAACTCCTATTCACTAACTCCCCCCCCCCCCAATCATTGGTTTTGTCAATTTTCTGGAGTACTGTTTCATCAATATCGCAAACAACTGATAATCTTTTCGTCCCAAAATGCATAACCTTACACTTTGGGACTAAAAGATTTTTATACTAGTGGTGTGCCACAGGGCTCAGTTCTTCTCAGATCCTTTCCTGTATTGTTAATATACAAATTAAATATTAGTGGCCCAAGAACTGAGCCCTGTGGCACACCACTAGTTACAGGACTTTTACCGGACTCCACTCCTGAATAAACTACTCTCTGATATCAATCCATCAACTATCCATATTCCCTCTTATCCTCTTCATCAACTTTATCCATTCTCATGTGCTGCAATTTATTGACTAGAATTCATGTGGTATCCTGTCAGAAGCTTTTCCAAAAGTATTACTGTAAACCTTTACCTTCATTTACCTAAACATTATCTTCGTCCAACTCAGCTGTCACTGTGTTATAAAATGTGAGCAAGTTACTGAGGCACACAACCTACCCTTTAAAACCATGTTGCCCCATCCCTATATTCTGTCCCATTTCTGGCTGTCATTTCCTGTATTTTGCTCTTGACCAATTTCTCCATTACCTTGACAATATGCAAGCAAGTTTTTTTTATATCTAAACCTTCATTCTGGGAGACCAGACCTGTTGAATAATGTTTTCTTTTTGATTAGTCTTCACTCAGAAGTGTGACATTCCACAATTACATGCCATTTCACCTCCAATCTAACCATTATTTAAAATTTTGAGCTGCTTGCTAGCAAGTAATATAAAAGTTTAAACACTGTGTACATGATAAGTTACTTCCTGAGCTTAAAAGCAAAGGAAAACTATTGCACCATTGAAATTTAAAGTGATTGTTTCAAATTTGAATTTAAAGTGATTGTTGCCGGCAAAGGTTGGTCAATTGGTAGAGCCTCTGCTACTAATGGCTCAGTTAATTAAGTTTGAGCGCAGTTAGTAGTTGGAAGGGGACCAATCGTTCAATGCTGTTGGCACACTCTCCCTCGATGAGTCTTTGGACTCCCTGGAGGTGTCTAATAATAATAATAATAAAAACAATCAATTTGGTTTTCAAATAAGATCAAAGTCTGTTGAAAAGGGACTTTTCTCTTAATCAAATAATTCCTAAAATCTCATACCTGAAATGGATGTAATGATACGAAATTTCTTGAAAATGCACTAATGTTTAAAGTGAAAGCATATTCTGTCATATATTTAACTTGCATAGAGGATAAATTTCAGAACTGTACACATTTGGCATGCAATTCTGTTTATTTATACTAATCATGTTTGCTGGCAAACAAAAGAAAGGTGTTTTATACAGTAATGTCATTCATTATCATATGACTCCTTTGATGCAGGAATTAGAAAAACTATTGAGAAATATCTAGAAAAACTCAGACAGGATAATAAAAATAAGCAGAAATAAGAGAGAGGGCAGCACATGGAAGTTGGTGTGTCAATGAGTAGTGATAGTAAAGTAATATATTGTAAATGATGTTGTAAATAAGCAGTTGATGTGTATTCAAGATACCAAGTAATTTTATATAAACTTGGTTTTAATCCTATTTCCCAAGTAAGTAAACAGATAAGAAAGTCAAGTTTGTACCTGCACGTCCAAGGCAACTCTTGGTAGTGCCAGTCGAGGCAACTCATGGTAAAGGTGGATAAAGCTCTGATCACTTTCCTTAGTATTTTTCCCTTAATGTAAAGCACATCCACTTGCGGAGATGTATGATGCTAAACATTAAAGGCAATGGTCACTACCCATAATGATTTCAACCTTTATTGAGGTCTCTTCCGTGGGAGCCAGACCTGAAAATGCTAAGGATAAAGTAATGCAGAGCTCATTATGTACTTTACCAGAACAAGTTGCCACAAGGTGCTTTGACCTTACAAATATACAATCTCAGGATGAGAGATAGACGTAGATTTTTTTTTAACTTGTGTGTGTGTATATATATACACATACATACATACAGGAGCCTGTATGTGTGTATATATATACACACATACATACAGGAGCCTGTATAGCTCATTGTATGTAGCGGTTGCACACCACTGAGCTACACTCGTGGTAAAGGTGGATAAAGCTTTGATCACTTTCCTTAGTATTTTTCCCTTAATGTAAAGCACATCCCCTTGCAGAAATGTGAAATCTAGTTTCAAGATGTGAAATCTAGACACAAGTCTAGTCGTTGACTAGAGGGAATTTTTTTTAATCAGTTTTCGACCGGTTCCCGAGTTAGTCGACCTCCGGCATGGGCAAGCAGGCTTTTTCTCCTGGAAACTCAGGTTTTTCGTCCTGTAAACTCAAGAAAATCGTCCTTGGAACCCACATTATTTTAGACATTAAATATGTTGTGTTAGGGCTAGGGACCATGAGATGGCAGCACTTGTTGACCCGTCTCTCTTTACTGCGTGCTGCTTAATTAGTGATAGCCTTGGGCCAGCTATCTCTGATTGGATGCCAGTGGAGATTGAACTGCCCACTCAATCTCCAAAAGTTCGATAGGGCTAAACAGCTTCATCTACTCCCTATACGGTAATAAAAAGGCGTTAACTGATTTTTTTTAATATATTTATACAGTATATACTGTGTGTGTGTGTGTGTGTGTGTATACACATACATACACACACACACAGTGTATACTGTATATATATATATATATAAAGATAAGCTGAAATTTGGAACGTTTTTATGTCACGTTTTTTGGAACGTTTTTGTCACCAGCT